>NC_017853.1:772509-1069554 GCF_000002495.2 Pyricularia oryzae 70-15 | reverse complement strand
TTGGGAAATGCCGACAAAATTTCAAAAATGCCGCGGTTTTTTGAGATTCGCGAGTTTCTACCGTAATTTTATAAACCGTTATTTAACGTTAACCGCCCCGTTATTAACGTTTATAATAAAACCCGTTTCGATAGATAACGGAATTCGAAAAAACGTTCGAAACGTCAAAATACGTGTTTTTCCAAACCCCAATATTTATTTAATGAAATAATACGAAAAATATAAAATTAGAAATAAATTATTCCGGTACGGTAGTGGGAAATTATTTTTTATAAAAAAAACGGACGGGTTATAACGTCCAATTGCCTTTTATTTAACCAAATTAACCGATATTTACAAAATTATACTATTTATAATAAAAGGTTATGCGCGGTAATAATATATTTACAAATATAAAACCTGGAACTCCGTAATATCTAACGTTTTTTTTTATTTTAATAAATTATAAAACGTTAAAATATTTTTCCAAACCCAGAAAGATTTCGAGAAAATAAATACGTTGGACGAAAATATTTTCGAAATTTAATTATAATTTATATTTCGGCCCGGGCCGGTTGGCGGAAATTTCCAACGCGTTATCCAAACAAAACAAAACAAATATAATATATTACGTTTAATAACCGTATTACGTCCGGTTATATTATAAAGATTTAACGCCGGTAAATATTATAATTTCCGCGACCCTCGCGGTCTTTCCGCCAAAATTACAAATTTTCCCCCAAACGTATTTGGTCCGATTTTAAAACGAAATATTATTAAAAAAACAATTTATACAAAATATATTTAAACGTAATATAAGAAAATAAACAACGTTTTCCGCCGGAAATCGAAACGAACACGCAAATGACGAGTTGCGCGGTAATCGCGTTCGAAATATTATAATATAAAAGGCGATTATTATTATCCAATTGCAAATTATTAATTACGGCGGTATTATACCAAATTTATAAATTATAAATAATTGGCTATTCCGGGAAATATAATATATCAGTTATCTTTGTTCGAAACTATTATTAAAATAATATATCGAAATATATAAAATATTTTATATGCAATTATAATATATATTGGCAAACAAAATTTTTAAACAGGACGCGCCAAAATTTCCTCAAACCGCTATTTATACCAAATAAATTTTAAAAATAAATTGCGATTAATTTTTATAATTAATTTACCCGGAAACGGGAAAACGATTTTTCGGTATTTAATAATTATTATAAATAAAATTTCCAAATATATATAATTGGAAATAATATATTTAATAAAAACGGAAAACTGCGCGGTGCGGTTTTATTTTTTTAATAACGATTCCGGGGTTTTCCTAATTAAATTATTTTTAATAAAAATTCCAATTGGATAGGAGATTTTCAGACGGAATTATATAAATAAACGGGGGTAAAATAATTTTTTTTCCATTTTCTATTACCCGGAAACCGACGGCGGTACGGAACGGGCCAATTAAACAATCCGATAATATTTTAAAATTTATATAATTTTTAATTAAATAAATTAATCGAATTATTTGGAAATTATGTAATTAACTTTTTAATAACCGGAATTTATCCGTAGCGGGGGTAAATTTAAATAAATTATTATTGGGTTTTAATATCAAAACGGTTTTAAATATTATTTTCTTTCCAAAATCTTGATTTTAAGTCCGGAAATTAAAGCCACGCAATTTTTGGAATATTTACGGAAAAATTCCAAATTAAGCCAAACTATTATTATATATAATTAATAAGGTTAAATAATCGGGGCGAGCGAATTATAACGCCCAACCGAATAATTCCGGGTTGGGGACGGAATATCTTTTAATTTATAAAATATATTTATAAACCGCCTATATAAAAAATTCGATTATATTTATAAAAAATACCGGGTAATAGCGGTACCGATTTTGTTTTACGGTTACGTTGAATATTTTATAAAAAATTCATCCTATTTTTTATATAAAATTAATAAAACGGGCCGTTTATAATTTATTATTTTTGTAAATTCGGACCGATTTCCGGCCCGGTTTTGAATTTTAACCGATAAAAACATTCGACGAACCCGAAAAATTTGGGCCGTAAAAGCGATTTTGGCCGCGAAAAACCGCAGGGGAAACAAAACGGCCGCCAAATATTAATGAAATAATAAAATTATAGTAACCCCACGTGGAAACCGGATTTATAGCGGATATTAATATTTTGGATATATTTAAAATTCGTTGGAAAAACGTCCGTACTAATAACAAACCGTTTTCTAAACGTTGTTAACCAACCGCGACCGTCGCGCCGGATTTTTTATAACCACGAATACGGAAAAAGAAATATTACGGATGTACAACGGCGAAACGCGAAATTATTGCGCGTTTTATATTTATATATTTCAAAAACGGAATAAATAGGTAAAACATTTACGCGTAACCAAATATAATAAAAATATTAAAAACCCCGGGACCGGTTCAATTTTACGGAAAAAATAATTTTATTTAAAGAAAATTAATATATAAACCGGCCAATCCCCGTACGCCGGGGAATAGTAAAAATAAAAATAATAGGATAAAAATAAACGACGGGACGGTTACAAACGGCGATAAATATTTATTGGTTATATTAATTATATTAATTATTATTATATTAGTTATATTTTCGCAAATCCGGTATATAATAATTTATATATTTAATATTATTACTATATTAACTAAAAAAGTTAAAACGCGGCGGCGGAAAATTAAAAAAACGATGAACATTTAAACGGTAACGGCCTATTAAAAACGACGGCGCGCGTTTTAGCGAAATATAATAAAAACGGAGCAAGAAAATTTTCCGGGTAAACGTTTGGACGACGAAAATAAAAAATACGAAAAAATTACGGCGCAATTATTTGAAATATTTATAAAAATTAAAACGGGGTTAAAAACTAAAAATAAAAACGTCGCGAAAAGAACCGTATATAAATCAAACGGGGCGGTAAAAAAATCAAATAAATACCGCATTAGGCGGGGTTCGGAACGCGTATAAATAACAGCCGGGAAAATAAAAATAACGGCGTTAATTTCGCGTTGGGTAATAGTGGATTTACGTTAGATTTCCAGCAATTATTAATAACGTTTATTATTACGTTTTAAACTCAACCAATTAATATTTATCTAATTATGGGTTGGAAAGAAATGGGCTTTTATTTTTTTATATTTTAGATTTTAGGCGAAATTAATTATAGATTATTAAACGGTTTTATTATTACCGTTGCGGTATATTAAAAATAAAACGTTAGGGCCGCCAAAAGTAAAAATCGCGCCAAAACATTTTTCGTTCCGAAACCGATTATATTTATATATATACGCGGTATTAACGAAATTAAATTCGGCCGTTATTTTGGTATTATACCCAAATTTAACAATTTTATTACTAATATTACGCATTATTAATATTTTGGGAGAAATAATATAGCGATCGCCGATTATAATATATTATAAACTATATAATTGACAATGCAAAAAAAGGTCTTGGATATGCAATTTTTCGCCGTGGTTATAAAAGTATTTTTTATATTTATTATATTAATTGCAAACCGTTCCGGCGAAATGGGGGCGATAATTTAAAATATTAACAATTCTGGAAAGTTTAATTCAATAAAAAAACCGGAATACGTTATTTAAACGCGGCGTACTTTTCGTCGTCGGAATTATGTTCGAATTTGTTCGAACCGGTAAGGCGACGGATACGTTATAACCACAATTAATAAAACAAATATATCCAGGGCGGCGCAGAATTAATTTATTGCAAAATTTTTAAAATAATTAACAAAAATAATAACGGTATTACGAAAAACAATAGGATTATTTTGGTTAAAATTAATAATAATAAGAAAGAAAAGGAATGTTTCGATGTCACGGGCAGGCAGGGCGGACAGGTAGGTGCGGGCAATCAGGTAACAGGACAGAGTATATTGGCTATCTAGTCTTCCAGGCACAGGGTAGCAGGTGGTTGTTGACGAAGACGTAGCTCGAGGAGCTACATATCGGAGACTGCAGAGATTTCGCGTAGATATACGCGCGCGAGGCGCTCGGCCCTCGCGCCTTCACGTGACAGGGGTCATGACTAAGCGACAGCCCAGTGGCTGTCCTTCAGGTCTGTGACAGTATTCCCCCCTTCCAGGCCGAGCTCCGTCACGGCCGGGGCCCGGGCTTATGGGGGTATCGACGGTGGAAATTCTTTACCAATTGAGCAGCGTTTTCCAGGTAATCGGCAGGTTCAGTCGTGGGTTCGCTATATCCAGCCCAACGGACGATATATTTCAGCCGGCGGCCTCCTCGGCCGCGGGTTTCCCAAAAGGAGTCGAGGATCTCTTCGACTTCGTATTCTCTCTCACCTTCCACTTCCAAATGGGGTGGCGGTGCAGGTTGTTGGCCCGGCAGGGGCTCAACGTCAGCAGGTTTTAGTCGGTTTATATTGAAAACAGGGTGTACTCTCATAGACGACGGCAGGTCCAAACGGTAGGCGTACGGGCTAATCACTTCAGAAATTCGGAAGGGTCCCAAGTTCTTCCAATCCAGTTTCTTCTGCGGGCGGGCGGTCTGGATGTTCCGTGCGTCTAACCATACATATTGGCCGACGGTAAGCCGGCGGGCCGGGGTACGGTGTCGGTTCGCCTGTTCTTCGTAACGGGCTTGGGCGGCGGTCATTTCGGCGCGGGCTTGTTCCAGAATGGCTTCCATTCGGGCGGCTAGCTTTTCGGCATCCCGCTGGGCGGGCAAAGGCTGGTTCAGGGGTACCGGCTCGAATCCCATGCGGGGATGGAATCCGTAAGTCGCGTAAAACGGGGAGGTTCCGGTGGTCTCGGACTTGTGGGAGTTGGCTGTGAATTCGGCGAGGGGAAGCCAACTTTCCCAATCATCTTGCAGGTAGGCCACATAAGCTCTCAAATATTGTTCCAGGGACGCGTTAAAACGCTCGGTCTGTCCGTCAGTCTCGGGGTGGTGAGCAGTGGATAGCAGGCTGTCGATTTTCAAACGGGTTGTCAGGTGTTTCCAAAACTTCGACACGAATTGGGTGCCTCTATCCGAAACTATCGTCAGGGGCAACCCGTGTAGTTTCCATACGTGGTGTAGGTACAGGTTGGCGGTGTCCTCGGCATTGCAGGTCCCTTTACAAGGGACGAAGTGTCTCATCTTAGTCAGGCGGTCTACGACCACTAGAATGGCGTCGTGGCCGTTGCTTTGCGGCAAATGTGTGATAAAATCCATCGACAGGTGTTGCCATGAGCGTTCAGGAGTGGGCAGGGGTCGCAGGAGGCCCTGGTGGCCTTCGCGGGACGGGTTGATTCGGCGGCAGGTCTGGCATTTCTTTACCCATAATGATACGTAATGTAGCATTCCGGGCCAGTAATATTCTCGGGACAGCAGGTCGTAGGTTTTTGCTTTGCCGGGGTGACCGGCGACGGGGGAGTCGTGGCAGCGGCGCAGGATCTCGGCTTTCAGATTATTCGAATCGGGTACGTACAGTCTATTGCGGTAATACAAATAGCCGGATCGTTCTTCGCATTCGGCCAATTGCAGCTTGGGGTGGCGGTCGGCGCCTGTCCTCAACGCTTCTAGGGCAGATTGCGTTATCGGGTCGGATTCGTATCCGGCGTCTAGTAGCTCTATCAGGTGTCTTGGCAATAGGGGTTTGTTTTGGCGGATTATGGGTTGTAACCGGGTGGGGCGGGCAGGTAAATTGTGTTCTTTCAGTACGACTTGTGTTTGGTGCTTAAGTCGTTCATCCCCCTCCTCAGGCATATCCTCTGACCTCCTGGTTAGTGCGTCGGGTTTCGCTCCTTGTTTCCCGGGTCGGTAGGTGATACGGAAATTAAATCTTGACAGGAATTCGGCCCATCGGGCTTGTCGGCGGTTGAGCATTTTCGTCGTCGTGAAATATTCCAGGTTGCGGTGGTCCGTAATTACTTGGACCGGGGACGACGTCCCTTCGAGTTCCGGGCGCCATTCTTCAAAACAGCGGATAATGGCTAGCAATTCTTTGTCGTAAATCTCGTAATTGCATTCGGTAGCTGTGTGTTTTTTCGAAAAGAACGCGACGGGGCGGAGTATTCCGTCGTCGCCGTATTGTGACAATATTCCCGCAGAAACATAATCGGAAGCGTCGGTCTCCAGGATCACATCCTTTTCCCAATCGAAGTGCGCCAGTACGGGGGCTTCGGTAAACTTTCTCTTCAGCAGTCGGAAGGCGGTTTCGCAGGCGCTATTCCATTCGAATGCGACGTCTTTCTTGGTCAATCTCGTCAAAGGGGCTACGATCTTTGAGAAATCTCGGATAAAGCGCCGGTAAAAGTTGCCAAACCCCAAAAATGCTTGTACGTCAGTAAGCTTTTTGGGTGTTTGCCAGTCCAGGACAGCGGTGATTTTTTCAGGGTCCATTTTTACGCCTTCGACGCCGACCAGCAGGCCCAGGAACTTGGTTTCCGTCACGAAGAATTCGCACTTCGCGGCGTTGGCGTATAGCCCGGCTTTCCTCAGGGCTTCCAGTACGAGTTTCAAATGTTCTTCGTGTTCTGTTCGGGTGCGGCTATAAATCAAAATGTCGTCCAGGTAGGCTGTACAAAATACGTCTAAGTATTCGCGCAGGGAGTCGTTTATATATCTCTGGAACGTCGCGGGGGCTCCCGTTAGCCCGAAAGGCATGACTAGGCTCTCGTATAAGCCGAATCTCGTGCGGAATGCCGTCAGGTATTCTTCCCCCTTTTTAATCCGAATATTGTTAAAAGCGGAAACGATATCGATTTTCGAGAAGAATTTCATGCCGGCCAGGTTGTTCAGGGTCTCTCGGACTAGCGGCAGCGGGTAACGGTCTTTTACGGTAATGTTATTCAGCGCGCGGTAATCCACGCAAAACCTCAACCCTCCTCCCTGCTTCTTCACGAACAAAACGGGCGAGGCGACGGATGACGAACTGGGTCTGATAAACCCTTTTTTCAACTCTGCGGTCAGCCATTCCTTAAGGGCTATCAGCTCTTCGCGGGACATGGCGTACAGGGGGCCGAACGGCGGCGTTTTTCCTTCTATAAGCGGGATATGGTGGTCGGACGGTCGGTGTGGGGGCAGCTTCTCGGCTTCTTGCGGGGAAAATACGTCCGCGAATTCCCGGATTGTTTCGGGCAGGGTCGGCCCGTTCCTATTTTGGGGGTCGGCGGCTAGGACCTCATCAATCTGTTTCAAGGTTACGGCGTACAGTCGGCAGGATCGGCGGCGGGCGTACATGCTCGCGGCTTGCAGGGAGATAGGGGCGATATCCATTTCGCGGAGGGACGGCGGTCGGTCAGCCTGGTACTGGGGGCGGCTTTTTTTTGGTACGGCGTGTAAAGCTTTAACCTTCTCCGGTTTGTCGGGCATATTGCAGTGTCGGCGGCAATAGTCGCTGTCAAACGTAATAACGTGTGACGCGAATCCAATCGTTGGATCGTGCTGCTTTAGCCAAGGCATTCCTAGCACAATGGGGTAGTGGGCTAGCTGTGTGACGAAGAACAGCGCGTTTTTCTGGATGTGGTCCTTGATTCTCAATTGTCCTCGGACATAATGGGTGCACTTCCCACTTTCGGCGGTCCTTCCGTCGAATACTTCGATGTCGAATGGGTTTCGCAGCGGATACATTTGTAGTTGGCGTTCTTCGGCCCATCCTTGGTCGAGGAAGCATTTTCCTTCCGCACCGCAATCGGTGAGGGCATAGGTTGGGAGGTTTTGGCCCCCCACTGTCAGTTCGGCAGGCAGGATCATCAGGTCGGATCGTTGGTTATATTCCTCTTCAACGGGGAACCCGTGAACGGCGGCGGCAGAGATGCGGATCGCCGGCGGTCTATGCGCGGCCTTGGCGGCCTGGGGGCGACTTATCCCAGGCGGGCTCCGTTTTTCGAACTTCGGCTGCTGGAGCGGCTGGCGTCCGAGCCGCGGCGGGGGTTTTTAGGGAGTTTGGTTTGTATTTGGCGCGGGGATCTGGACCTGGACCTGGATCGTTCGATTCCGGCCTGGTGCAGCCGCGTGCGGCGGGTATCCGGTTCCGGGCATTTGGCAACGAAATGTTCTTGGGATCCACAACGGTAACATAGCATGTTTTCCTTGCGGTTGTGGCGGCGTTGGCTGCTCAGGTCCATAGGGTCGTTAAGCGGGAGCTCCGCGTTTGGCTTGGGGGCGGCCCGCGGTATGTCGGGTTGGGTTCGGGGAGCCGCGCGCGCGGGGGGCGCTGCGGCCCGAGGGGTACGTGTCTGTCTATTTTTATACTGCTGGTGCTGGCGGTAGCGGTTATCCAAGCTTTGCAGGTGTCGGGTGAATTCGTGGTATTGGCGAGATGGGGCGGGGTTGTGGAGGAGCATGTCCTGGAGCTCTTCCGATATTCCCTGGAATAAAAGAGGGGGGAGGGCATCCTCCGGCATTTCTCCTTCCAAAGACAGGCGTTGGAACTCCGACAGATATTCGGCGAAATCTACGTTCCGCTGCTTCAGGGCATATAGTTTGTTTTGTGCGTTTTGGACGTGGTCGGGGTCCCCGAATGCCTCCTCTAGGTATTGGAGGAGATCCGTATAATCTCCGAATTGGGGTGTGCCTCCGACCATTTTGGGCAGGATCAGGTTGTACGCTTTACCGGACAGTCGACCGGCTACATAAATCAGGCGTGATTCGGGGTTGGGGAAGCGGTCTTTGTTTGAGGTCATCTTCCCCCGGATTTGGGTGGCGAAGCGGCGGAGGTCGGAGCGGGCGCCCGTAAATTTATCGGGGTCTGGAAGTCGTTCAGAAAGGCGGGCGGAGGCGGGATGTTCGGAAGCAGGCGGCGGAGTCGTTCCCATAGGAGTAACCATAAGGGGTTCAACAGGCGTGTTGGTAGTTGGGGCGGGGGTGGTTATGTGTACCGTGGGTAGCGTTACGGTCCGAACTTCCTTCAGTTCGGACCGTGTTTTCTCTAATTCGGCGAAAGCGGCATCCCGGGAGGTTATGGCGGAGGCCTTTTCCATGGCCATGGCCAGAATGTCGGCCTGCGCCTTGTCGCGGACACGGTCCGTTTCGGCGCGGGCGCGTTGGGTCTCGGCTTCCTGCATTTCTAGGCAGGAGTTCAGGCGGACGTTGCTATCGTGCAATAGTTGCAGCTTTTGGTAGGAATCGGAGATGTAAGACACCCATTGTTCAGGGTGTCCTTGTAGGTGTTCGATCAGTTCCTCGGTCGAATCGGTTAAGATCGGGGGTTGCAGTGACGCAGGCATCGCGGGCACCTAATGAAGGAGCTACGTAATGTCACGGGCAGGCAGGGCGGACAGGTAGGTGCGGGCAATCAGGTAACAGGACAGAGTATATTGGCTATCTAGTCTTCCAGGCACAGGGTAGCAGGTGGTTGTTGACGAAGACGTAGCTCGAGGAGCTACATATCGGAGACTGCAGAGATTTCGCGTAGATATACGCGCGCGAGGCGCTCGGCCCTCGCGCCTTCACGTGACAGGGGTCATGACTAAGCGACAGCCCAGTGGCTGTCCTTCAGGTCTGTGACACAACCAGATTGAATGGTTTTTGCTATAAATGCTTTTAATCTGGCTTTTCGATAACAAAGTAGGAAATTTCGTTTTCCAATAACTGTTAAACAGCAAAATTGGCTAACAAATCCAAGTTGACGTCGATAAGCTTCTTTTAACGGCCCAAAAACCGATAGATCCAATGGTTGAAGAACGTGTGACGAATGAGGGGGTAAATATAGGAGTTGAATATTATTTTGCAAGCAAAGAAGCATAAATTCGTCCGTTATATGTGATCCATGGCCATCCAAAACTAATAACCGCTTTTCAGGGGTTAAAGGTTGGGTATACGGAATAAACACCTTTTTTAACCATTCGATAGCCGTTTGGTTATTTGTCCACCCGTTTTCGGTTGCATGAAATTGCCAATTATCGAAAGGGCTTAAATCCGTGGGAAACCATTGTTGTTGTACGTTTTCTCCCTTAAATATAACGAGGGGAGGGAGGGCAACGCCCGTAGCCGATATACATTCGATTATAGTCGTCCAACCACGCGTTCCGGGCTCTTTTCGTTGCAACGGCCGGATCCCGTTAAGCCCTAATACTAGGCCATTAGATCCTTTGCCTTCCATTATACCGGTTTCGTCCATATTCCAACGGTTTTCCGGTTTAATAGCGTTAATAACCGGGTTCGTAATATAAAGCCACCAAGATTTAATTACCTCCGTAGTAGCGCCATTAACCCGGGCGTTATCTATTCGACGGGGCCTTTGGGTTTTAAGGATTGGATAACGAGCCAAAAAACGAGTTATCCAACGTTTTCCAAGGCCTTTTGTCTCTCCGGCGGCTTGAAGAATTCGTTCGGCAAAAAAGCGTAATTCTTGATGCGTTGGCGGAAGCCCTAAAGCTGTTTGGGTAAGTACCCAATCAGCCAAATGCTTTTCCTGTTCCGTGGAAAGCCTTTGAAAAGGGCTTTGTGCTTTTTTATAAGGTTGAGAACCTTTAAGTCGACTTTGAAGTGTAGACCTAGGTATTCCCCATTTTCGGGAGGTTTTTGCAATTGGATTGCCATTATTGACGTCGTTAATTGCAGATATAAGCTGTTTTTCAGTATATTGCTTCATTGGAAAATGGAGAATTAAAATCAGAAAAAAGTAAATCCAAAAGTGACAGATTCATCGAGATATTTATAATAGAAGTTGGAGGATAAAAATAAAAGTGTTGTTATTTTTGGGTGCCGAACAGGGGGGGTGCCGAACAGGGGGTACGCAACGTTACTTTTTTGACCCATGGACTTTCTACTTGGAAAATAGGAATATAACTCTTGGATAACATGAATCATATAACATTTGTTCGTAAAACAACAATCGTTTCCGAATTGAGAGTTTAAATTACGCTTTGAGTTTGAGTAAGTAGTGTTTGAATAGTTTACTATAGTTAAGCATCAAGGCCACGAGACCCGACACCGTCCCGCGGAATGCGAGCATTACTAGCGTGTCTGGGAAGTCTGGGCCCGTGAAAAGGGTTGGCAAGTCAAGGCAAAAGATCCAGGAGTTCTATTACAGAATGCAACAATTACACAGTTGCTCGATTACATCAACGCAAAGCTGCCCGAGGTGGCCGAGTTCACCTTGATGCAGACGCCAGACAGTCACTGGTTCGCTACCCAAGTCACAAAATATCGCACGATTACTTGTTCCTTGGCTTGCGGGCCTGCACAGATAACAACGCCGTTGCGTATCAAAACCGCATTTTTTTCACGGAATTCGGCGCCTATGAGTTCATGAATATCTGGTTCCATAACCTGACCATTACAAATCAAGCGAGTATACCAACAGCCGGGGCTTCAGCTTTAAGCTCCTCGGCGGCTACGATACTACCAGCCATGGACGCCACCGGACTATCCAACAAGGTCAAGTTTCTTGGCCTGGTTGGGAATCACCAATTCGTGGAAAGGACACGGTCGTGACATGACACAGATCAGTGGCACGACACTGTTGCAAAAAGCTGCAGTGTTTATTAACTTTGAGCTTGTCAGAGTCATGGTCGAGAGCTTGGTGCAGACGTGGACGGAGCGGGACAGACACCAATTTCTCACGGGGCAAAGTGCAAAGATCTCCTGCAAAGATAGCATGAAACCACGCACTATTCTGCACTTCCTCCAATACCTCACTCCTACTCCTCCTCACGGCCACTGATGGGCTCCACCATGACCATGGAATCCACCGCCATCACGAGCACCAGGAGGGTAGCCGACGATTGACGGATTGAAGACAATCAAGCCACCGGGCACACGCGCGATACCCTCCGTGGGCGACATGATCACTGCATCCTGGAGTTCATGTGCCGGAAATGCCGCCTGTCCGCCACTCTCTCCGACATCTCCGAGGAACTGAGCGTTCGTCCGCACCGGAACCTCCATTTCGCCAATGCCAGTGCCCGAGTTCCGGCTCGCCTGAATCTCCCGCAGCAGTCCCTCGAACGGGTTGTTGCTGCTGCCGACTTCCCGTCCTGGAGGCGACGCATGATGCGCAGAGAACATGCTGCTACCGTGAACGTCCCCGAAATGAATACCGCCAAGGGGGCTGCTGCTGCTAGCTTCCCGTCCAAAAGGCGCCATTGGATGCGAAGGAAACATGATGTTGCCCATCGTGTTAACGGGGCCGCGAATGTTCCCGCTCGGGCCGCCGAGTGGGCTGCTCATGGGATGCTGGAAGCCGTGGCTTGCACCAAGCATTGGGGTTTCAGATCTGCCAAGACGGCCGCCGAAGCCAGGGTGGCCCCAGTCACCACGCGGGCCGGAGGACTGACCAGGACGGGGACTGCTAGGGATTCGACTGCCGCCTTCACCTGGCGCAAGGCTGCGGTCGATCAAAATTGGTCTGTTCTGGCGAGGCCCCAGGTTACAAAACCTCCGGATCGCTTCTTGTAATGCCAGGGGCAGTTTTGGGCTCCTGGCAGCCAGGGGAAACTCGCTGCTCCTCGCCGCCGGGCTTCTTGCGCTCCGGCTGAGCGCATCACGGAAGCTATCGGGCGTCTGGAAATGCCAATTCGGCCGACCTCCAACCTGAGGCCCGCCTGCGTACCGGGCATTGCCGCCGAGGGACGACTGCTGCTGGTGTCGTCTCCTGCTCTCGCAGACGCGCCTGGCGAGGGCGTCGCGGTCGCGGAAGAACAGCATGGCGTCGCTGACGTTGGTGCGGTTGTCGCGCTCGCCTCTGCACTCGACGCAGCGCTCCTGGCTCGGCAGAATGATTGGAGAGGCCTCATCGGTCCAGCGGATGTTGCGGTTGCAGCCGGCGACGTCGCCGTTGCGGCGGGCTGGGCATGTCTCCTCGAGCTCTGGTTCGTCCTCGCGGTGGTGGCCGCAGGGCCAGGTCTCCCATCGGCGGGACAGCAAACACATGTTTTGTTCACTGTTGGCTTTATTAGTCGGGCTTTTTGAGACCTGAGTACCTTTGGGTATGTATGTACCTGAGATGGTTTGTGGTGAATTCCGGCCTGTCTCTCCAACTAGGTTGTTCCTATCATGATATATAGCTTGAGGAGACGGTGAATTGGGACAGGTTGATGATTATATTCTCATTACTGAAGCTTGTCTACAATAGTGATGCATAAATCCGTCGCGTGCGCAACGGTTTGGTGTTATTTCGGTTTGCTTTGAGACGAGCCCATGATTGTCTGGAGAGCTCAAGCAAACTTGGTTTCGTTATCTGGCGCACAATAAAACGGCTTTCAATCCTTTATCACTGCTCGAGTGTCACAACAAACAGTTGAAGACCCTTGTGGTTGTCGCAGTGTTGGTCTGAATATGCAAGTATCTTGCAAAAACACAGGAATGAGCAAGTGCTGCCAGAATGTTTGTGGCGAACAACAAACTGTCTAGTTCGAATCAAAACACGGCAAAACACAAACTTTCACAATCTACCCGCTCGTATTCACTGCCACAATCGTACTCGGAACAAGCAATTACTTTCTGTCAAGGTCTAGCAATCAGGGGGTTTAGTTCGAGGTGACTTGAACGTGAATGGGTAACTTAGATGGGATGTCTAGGTAGTAAAGTAGAGAGTGCTCGTATCTGCATAATACACACCATAGAATGTTTCTGGTAAAGACTGATGTGTGGCCCTGGTAGTTCATCGGTCAACTCCAAATCCGCAAGGTCCCTGTTCTCAGCAATAATGATAGAGTCCTACCACCTTTTCCCATCAAGCGTCAAGCGCCATAGTTACCCCTAGTCGCTACCAAGAGTCCAATTCTCGTCGGCCGGGAGATCCGCAACACAAGCATTGAGTGCGGTATTGAAAGTGTCCCGAGCACTGGTGTCGTCGACATGGGCCCCGAGGGCCTCGACGGTGCCGGCCTCGGTGTTTTTCTTGGTGAACTGTCCCGAGAGCGTCGTGCCTCCCGAGAGCGTTGCGCCACTCTTTTCGACCCCCTCGAACGAAACGCCCCATTCGTTCTTGTCCAGGCTGGCCATGAGGTGCATATACTCGGTGCTCTGCATCCCCGTGGCCACGGTCCACGCCGCCGAAATTGCCCATGGTATGGCCTATAGTCAAGTAGTGATCTGCTAGCCAGTTTGGGAGCAGTGTTTGTAAGTTGGATCATTCTATTTTTTCGCAAGCCAGCACCCTACTGTGCACAGAACCCTGCAGGTTCGAGGTCTCAAGCCACCATTCTACCTGCTCCTGGGGCTGGTAGGAGCCCGCGCTGTTGGGGGGCAGCGCGGTGGGGCCGACAAAAAGGCAGTCAAAGTTGTCTCCGTTCTTGACACCCACAACAATGTGGATGCCAGTACCGCCTGGGTAGCTGTAGCCTACGTTTTGCCGACAGATTCCATTCGCCGTTACCTTCGAGATCGAACGACTGGTCCTTATCACAGGCCTGCCACGCACCGTCGACGGTGACCCATATCCCTTCGGTCGACAGCGTTGCTGTCCAGTTAAGGCCACACCGGACGACCCAGAACATAGTAGCACGAGGCTCGAGGGCTGGCCAGCGACTTCTAATCTTACATTCTCGATTCAGTGCGCTCTAGTAAAGAAACTGCAACCATTTACTGTTAATTGAACCAAGCATTTTGTTTCTATGCAGCTGCATTGTCGCATGAAAACTCCCCGGCGCCTTTTCTCCCAGCCAGTGATGCATTACGTCAAGGTCAAGGCGGGCCACTACTCATGGTTGGTAACTGCGGCAGGAAATAGTTTCAATCAACACACGTCATCAACTGTACCATTTTTGTCGGGTTGGGAAGGAATTCATCTCGTCTCTTTTGATCTGCAAGGGTTCTGGCCCTGGGTGTGTTATCGTGTCTATTTGAAGTCTTTTGCGGCTTTTGCTACTGTTCAATGTCCATTTCAAATTGAGGAGAAAGAAAAATTCTGGTGTCGTCTCGATGTCGACTGGTTGTAGGTTTTTTTAGATACCGGAAACCGCTCCAACAGACCCTTCAAACATACGGTTGTTAGTAGTTTCCGAGGGTCATGGAAGCCGTACAACAACGGATTCCATGGCTTTATGCGTTCAGCACAATATTTAGCCGTCTTTCGTTCCATATCCATTCACATTGTCTTGCGTCGCCCTCCTCGTTGCATTGATACTGGTTGGCTGCCTTTCATGTTTACCTGACCAGCCGAATGTTTGACACCAAATCCACCCCTCTTCTTTTGTGCGTTCTTTTCTCAATTCTCTTCTGGTTCCCTTTGCAGACCGGCCAACGCAACGTGGCCTATGTCCAGCGGGCGCTGCTCTTCTGCCTTTGGTTTCAAACTACATGCCGTGCGTCAATGTGTCGGCGGCGCGGTCTCAACAACGTATGCTATTTTCCAGCTTCCCTGCCATACAGTGAACCATGCGGCATTTAGATGCGGTCTTTCGGCCTGGAGAAATAACTAATAATAATTAATACTATTACTATTACCTGTATGTTCTCAAGGCTGTCTTTACAGCTTTGTTAATGCTGCTCTGCCCTTTAACCTTATCGCACCCACCCCATTTCCCTACGGGCCATACCTAAACTTTCTCTTTAATTCGCAAACCAAAGCAAAAAGGAAACACTCAAATTTTACTATTAGGGCCGGAAGAAACCCCACTATTGTTATATCAAATGCTTTAATATACAGCCGGACAGGACAATAAAAAAGACAAACTGGTGTTGAATGCTTGGTGACGGACAGTATAAGAATTCGTTCCAAGGGAGGAAATATACTTATTTTCCCCTATGCACCACCTATAATATTACCCAGCTCGAAGGGTATTGAAGTACCATGCATAGTAAATATCTCTACTGGTTCCCAGGGGATCCACTTGCATCCCAGGTGTCTTCTTTATTATCCTGGCTGACCGCAGCCTTTTTTATGTTGGAAAGTTCATCCCGCTTTATTTCTATATATAACGCGCATTACTAGCGTTCATAAAAATAATATACGGGGGCTCATCATTGTTAGAGATTTGATATCGGAGAATTTACCGCATAATTCATATCATTCCTTGCAAGTTTTTATTAATAGTTACACCTTAAATCATCAACAGAAAAACCGCTTTGAATTATAGCGGCATTTATGATTATAAATGTGGTCTCCCCTTCGACATTGTGGCATAAATTCAAAATCCGTGGAAAACACCCTTATACCTTCCCAAATAATATATATATCAACCTACTGCCGTTCGACTGGGTCACACCTCCATCCCCGCAGTGTGTTCGACTATTGCCGGCACCAGCAAATTTCCCCAACTTTTACTTTGTTTACATACCCAAGCAAAAGATTCCTTCAAAATGTATTTCTTTCGGGCCATATCTTTGTTATTCCTGCTTTTGGCAGCGCTCATTACCGCTCTTCCCATTTCTGTGCTTGATCGTCGCAATGTTCCGCCAAGAAGAGGCGACAGTATACTCTACCGAGGTACTTCGAGAGAGGAGGGAAACTCCGTTCTAGACGGAGAACCAGTGCGTCCAAAGGGCGCGAGTAACCCCCAAGGTTATCTGTATCTAAAAGGGGATGACTTTGAAAATGTCAGGGCTCACGTGCTGGGAAGGCTTGGAGATAAGAACAGCCGGACTCCTTTTATTTCCACCACGCCAAGCAGAACAATAGCTGAGGGGTTTTTGTCCAGAAACCCGAAAACTGGGGAAGTGGACGGTGCCCTTCTTATGATCGACCGGGCCGCCCTTGCTTGCGAGAATCAGATATTTCCCACTAATCGGAATTTCAAGGAGCACGGACAAATCTATCCGTTCAAGGAGCAAAAGGAAGTTACTGTCAAGGGTGAAATCCCTTCGAGCGCCGTTCGAGCTGTTGTGTTTTACCAAAACGGAAAAAAAGCAACTCTGCATAACCCACATTATGAGCCTGAATATTGTTAGCGATGTAAATATAACCAGGCCGTAACCTGTGGTTTACTTAATTATTCATACTTAACAGAATGGAACTTCTTTAATATATTTAAAAAAAATACCTTATTTCGCTAAATACTTTTCTAAGCAACAGTACCAAGTAGTTAGTGAACAGAAAAATATGCACGAATTAAAATGTTGGGGGATTAAACGGAAAGTTTGCTGTTTGTGCGATATTTGTATTTAAAAGCCCAAATTTTCTCTCTATTTCCAGGGTAGATCAGTTAGTTAAAAATATAACCCGGTATAAATTAACATCCGTGTAAAACCTGGTTCAGGTCGCCATTCCCGCTATTTTCGCCATTCTAAAACGCATTGCGCAACATTCTCAAGACACGGCCCCATAATACAGCCCCATTTGTACTATAGTAGTAACGGCATATCATGTGTGAAACCCCTGCTTCGCCACCAAAACCAGGTTAAATTTATTATTTGACAGACCCTCTCGAAACCTAGACCATGATGAATATTAATAACGCAATTCTTTTATCTAGCGTTAAGCAATGCGCGGAATTTAGGGCTACGGCAGACTATATATTTGCAACCTCCAGTGTCTGAGAAAGTAAATTCTTCACGCCAATCCTCCTTTTTCCCCATCTTCTCTTAACCTTTACCATTGCGCAACCCTTTCCAGCCTTGGACTGCGTAAAAATCCCTCATGATGGCGAAATACCCAGGCATCAAAAAGCGCGACGTAAAGCCCATGAGGGAGCGGTTAACGGCTCCCTGGGGCATCGTCGTCAACGAAAAGGATTTCGAAAAACTTGCAACCGGGCACGAAAGCTTCGACATGGACGATCAATGGGACGTGCTGGTTGAAGATCCGGACGAAAACAACAATTCCGTTATCTCTGTTCATTTCATGCGGAGCTGGACCGGACAGGAAATTTACATACTCCATTTGAATAATTCCGACGCCAAAAGTGGGATCAAGGTCGATAGCATTACGTGGGAGGGGAACAAGAACGGCGTTCGTATCGACGCGGAACAGGCGCAAAAGGAGGTTGTGCTTTTGGCTAGGGATGTGCTCCAGTGCGAATTCGACGAGCTTCCACATTACGATTTTGACGAGGTTTATAACCATCCTGCCTACTTTATAAAGAAACGGCCGCAGAAAAAGACCAGCAGCTAGGTAAATGAGAAATCGAGGACGTTGGAGAATAATGTAAATCTCGTTTCATACTAGGTCGGTCTAGATACCTAGTTTCTAGTGCTCTTTTGCATTTCCAGGGGAAGTGGTGGGGTAAGCGGGGTATTGCCGTAAGTTCCATCGCAATATTCCAAGCAGGGAACCCTAATTGTCCAAAACAACGTGGAAAACAACAAGGACGATAAATGCCAATGGCATGACGCATATTTTGGGCGAAATATGGGGGAGTCGCCGCTATTCTTAACTTGGCGAGCGGTTGAGGTCATTTTTCTAGATAAAAAACGGCAGTCACTGAAAATGGCCTCGGGGCTTTGGTGTGGGCCAAGCTGCCGAGCCCGGGCATCGAGAAAGGTGTTGGAAACGCCGTCGAGAACGCCGTCATAGCCGGCTTCCTGCGCGTACTGCAAGACGAATATCCCGAATTGAAGCTGGCCCATCTAGACGTTTCGACGTTCTCTGACTTGGCTACGCTCCGTCAATGGTGTCCAGGACAGGTGTAGGGCTTGCTGAGCAGGAGGGCCTCATTTTGCACCCGGATGTCGTTATAAAGTCCTGGCTTGGACGCAGGAATGGCCATTAGCAGCTGCACAGCCGTTTTGTTTTGTCCCGTCAACCTAGGGACAATACGTTATTGTTGGAGTTCAGGCGGGCGACGCATCTACAAAACTTGTATGAGCTTGGGATACAAGGCTGGCTTACCCTTTGAATGCTGGAGACGTCGAGCTCCGGGTGTCATACGCGTTCGTACCGAGATATTGTCCTTGAAGTTGTCATTCAAACCACCTCTGACAAGCTTCTCCAAACTGCGCAAGCGGTTGCCAACAAAAGAGAAATCAACCCCAGTGGATCAGGAATACCATTCTTCTGGGTCATGTGCGGCCTCTTTTGTCAAATGTCTCACATGAGTTCGGGAAAGGTCTTTGTCTGGAATGCTACAGCTCATCCACCAGGGGGCTAGAACTCGAATATTCCGCTTTGCACCGAGATGATCACTAATCGGCACATGTCAATGCAACAAAGACAAACACGGCATCGCCAACTGAAAGCAAAAACTCGCTTCTGGGGGAGCGACAATGACAGTCTTGACGACTAAAATTCGGCACTTGAGCCATCCTCCTCTAGAATTAGAATATGGATATCTCTTGTATGGCGTTTCAACGGAGACACAGGCCGTGAAGAAAGCTCGTGCAGAGAAGCATCAGAGTCTTAGTACTTGCAACACTGAATCGCAAAAATGGCGAATTTTCCCAAGATGGGAGTCCGCCTGTTGGCGTTTGCTACAGGTTTTGCCACCCTCACTCAGGCTATCGCCGGCACGGGGTGCAACCCTATGACGAGTAAGTACCTCTTGCCAAGCGATATAGACTATATTTCAAGTTTGTTCAACGTACCAGATGCCGAATTGTTGACCGAAACCTCTAGCAAAAAACTGTCCGCCTATACCCGGTCTAAACACGGGCTACTACGAGGTCGACTTTACCAACAATCCCAAGGACGCCTCAAAGTACTGGACGACGTCCGCAGGGGCCCAGATCCCGCGCGACAGCCGTGGCATCGCGCTGCAGTACCTCAAGCGGTTCGACGCGCCGCAGCTCGTCAGCACCTGGTACATGTGGTACGGGCGGGTCGACGTGCAGATGCAGGTGGCCAAGGGCCAGGGCGTGGTGACGTCCATCGTGCTCATGTCGGACACGCTGGACGAGATGGACTGGGAGTGGTCGGGAAACAACTTTGGCCACGGGCCGAGCAAGGGCAGGGTGCAGACAAACTACTTTGGCAAGGGCGTCACGGGCACCTACGACCGCGGCACCACCGTCGACGTCGACAACCCGCAGGGCACCACTCACACTTATACCCTGATCTGGAAGCCCGACTCGATCGAGTGGCGCATCGATGGCAAGACCGTGAGGACCTTTTATGCCAAGGACGCAGACACCAAGCCTGGCAGCAGCCATCAGTTCCCGCAGACGCCTGCCAAGTTGCAAATCGGGATTTGGGCTGGAGGAGATCCCTCCAACGCTGGTGGTAGGTTTCTTTGCAAGTGGTCTCTACTCACGAGACAAAGGGCTAATTTTAACCTGTCTTTAAACACCCGCAGGCGTCATCGAGTGGGCAGGCGGCGTCACCGACACAAACGGGGGCCCCTATGTAGCCTACGTCAAAAAGATCACCGTCCAGAACCAGTATTCTGCCATGGCTTACAGCTGGGCCGATCAGTCTGGCAGCCATGGCAGCGTCAAGCAGCTTAGCCAGGATCCGGGCAACCTGGCCCCTGTCAGTCCGGCTCTGCTGCCACTGCGCTCCGAGCTACCTGTGACCCAGATTGGTCGCTGCGGACCCGAGCTCAAGACGATATGCAAGGGCAGCGTCTTTGGCGACTGTTGCTCGCAGTACAACACGTGCGGAAGCACTGCCGAGTACTGTGGCAGTGGCTGCCAGGGAGCATACGGCAAATGCGCCAAGCCAAACATTTTTGCCAACGAGAAGCTCGAGTTTGAGCCCGAGCCGACGACGAGCGTCATCAAGACAACTTCGAGCACCAGCACCAGCACCAGCACCAGCACCAGCACTACGCAGTCGACAAAAACCTCGGCAAGCACTTCGAATGCTCCGCTGAGGACCGATCTCCCACCGACGCCAAATGGACACTGCGGCCCCAAGGTCAACACCATCTGCAAGGGCAGCGTGTTTGGGGACTGTTGCTCCGAGTACAACTACTGCGGAAACGGTCTAGACTACTGCGGTGCGGGCTGCCAGTCAGCCTTTGGACGCTGTGGAGATGCACCTGTTGAGCCCAAGGCCGCAACGACCTCTTCTAGCAGCCAACCCCCCAGAGTCGCGACTAGTCCTGTCAGCTCTTCCAGTACCTCTACAAGCACCACCACCACCATGACAAAGCCAACAACGGCCAGCACCGTCGCTTCAAGCAACAGCACCCCTGTAGCAAACGTCAAGCTAGCTGTCAGCGAGGATGGAAGCTGCGGTGGCAAGGAAGCCAAATTCACCTGCACAGGTGGAATATTTGGTGAATGCTGCTCGCAATACAATTTTTGGTACGTTTCTAGTCTGATTTCCAGCCGGTTGGAGTACCTTGGATACTATCCGAGCTTGAGATGATGCAGTGTGGGCAATGTGGGCAATGTGGGCAATGTGGGCAATGTGGCTAACCTAGTCCTTTTATGATATTCAGTGGAAACTCCAAAGACCACTGCAGTACAGGCTGCCAGGTTGGATTCGGACGCTGCGAGGGGGTGGTACCTTTGGTGTCAGCTGCCGAGCCACAAAAACCAAACAATGCAGCCGCCACTCCATCGACAAGCTCGCCAACTTCCTCTTCGCCCGCCGCCGCCACGACAGGCCCCCAGATAAACATCGGGTACACCTGCGACGACGACTTTTGGTGGAGGAACAACTACTGCTACAAGTACATGGGGGCCAACGGGCAGATGAAGAGGATGACCTCGGCCTTTTGCTACCAGTGGAGCGGCAAGATGAGCGACGTGCCAAACTGGCTGAGCAAGGATTGCGAAGGCGACATTGAGCGCATCCGCGGGGCCTGCTGCGGCCGCTGGATAGTGCCGCAGGATGCCGTCCCGTCTTCACCATCAGCCCCGGCGGCAACGACGCCAATCAAGCTCGCCAGGCGCCAGGACGATGCGTCTGGGGTCGGCCGCGGCAAGGGACCCAGCCCCTGGGCCAGGGTGGCAGAGTACTTGGCGCGCAAGCAGGCGCAGGCGGCTGGTGACGAGGCGGACAGGCGGACCGAGGAGGCGGCGACTCGACGAGATGCTGGGACGGACGAGCAGGGGGGTAGTACCGACAAGGCGTACGTTCGGGGACGGCGAGAAAACGCTGCTGCGGCCACGGCCAGGGATGTGAGGAGAATCGTTGGCCGGGATGTCTTGGTGTGAAAGGTTGAGTAGGCAGGAACACATCGTCTTTGGGGGGGCAATTTACTATCAAACTCCCCGTACAGAACGGGAAAAGTCCAAAGGAATTACTTTAGGGATGTGGGCGGGGGCTTTTGAACCTGAACTACAGACGGATGTTCCCGGTTTGAACAGAAACTTTGGGACGGAGCGATTGAAAGTAGGATCAAACGCCGCCAGGTGTTGGTTGTCGCATCCGGATTCTGACTCGGTGCGGGTGTTGTCTTCTCTCTTGACTCGAATTAGTGCTGTACATCCAATGCGGGGGAGGCATGCAGTATGCTTCGTTCTCTTTGCTTTGTCTTGGCTTCCAATACGCCGGATTGAGATTCTGTGCTGAGAGTTGCTGCTTTATTTTCTCTTGGTTTGTTTTATTTTTTTTTTCTCCATTCGGACGATGTGTGGTGTTTGTCGATGGCAGCTATTGGGCTTTTCCAAAACCCAATCTCGAGAGTTCGACATCTGGACTAGACTGCCTGGTTCTAGACCTCGTCTTTATATATTAGTGATCTCTCGCTAATACGAAGGAGCTGAAAATGTACCGTCCCGCTGGTGTCCTTGGCGTGGGGCGAAGCATCATCACGAGGTCAGTCAAAAGTGCTTTCAGATATGGCGTGTTTATAGATCCATCCCAGCTCGAGTAGTCATTCCATCTCCCGGGATCGGTAACTATATCCCGGAAGTAACCAAAAGGAGACTGAACAACAGAAAACCTTATTTGACTCGATCAGGCTCTCCAATTATTTCCATCTGAACCTGATTCCCTACCTCACCACGAGGAGTTCCCTGTCAATTCCTTTTCTAGCGAAGCCTCAAAGCTTAATACCATTCGGCAGGTCCTGAATATCTCGTTCTGGAACTTGTGGGGGAGCTTGTTTCTGGGGCAGACTGTCAAGGCCCTGGGTAGCGGGAGGCAGTGCCGCATAAGTAGGTGCCTGATTGTTCTTTGATGTAACCTTGAAATCCAATGTAACTGTTGTAGTATCCAAGGGCAAACCTTGGCTGATAAATTATCCCGACCATGAATATGCCAGCACCAACTTGGGTCTCATGGTTTGCTCTAGTGCATTACATACCCAAGGTACCTAGCTAGGTATTGAGTCCAATATTGTGACCACAATATCTACCACTCCCGAGACCGGCCCGATTGTCGTCCGTTCACCAACACATAACCCCATCCTTGCAAGGTTTCCCCGTTGGTTTGCAGTGGCGCGGTCATCCCCAATCCGTTTTCCAGCTACACCTATCAATCTCGCCTTATCCCTTCTTATCCGTAGTTGTAAAATGAGGCTTCCGACGAAGGAATATGCCGTCACCAAAAACAACAGTCTGGGGGAGGGAGAGAAAAAGATGCGACCGATCGGTATACGACGCCGGCGTCGATCCTTGGCTGAAACTCATTCTCCCTCTCTCTCCCCCTCTGCCCTGACTTGACATATGTCTAATATCAAAAGCTTCCCATGTTCATGTACAGTAGTCATAACCAAAGGTAGCTCTTTCGATGCCTTTACCTGGCAGATCGCCAAGATCTCCTATCGCACTGATCAGTCCGCACCGACAATGAAACAATCACTAACAACCGGATGCCATGCTCCCCATGTCCGCGCCGTGGAGATCCCGAATGCTTGACACCACACACACCCCTATGATCCACTATAACAATCACACCGCCGTCGGGTCGCCTACGTCCAATTGTTTGATCTAACCTGACTGATCGTTGCCATCCCATTGCTCGGGACCACGGATTACAAAATCCCCGTATTCAACACTTTCGCAGTCGGTTCAACAAAACCAATTTCGCTGGGCGACAAGATGGCGGAACCCGGAGCGCCTCTGAACTTGGATCCCGCCTTCCTGGCGGAGAACAGGGCAGAAGTTCTCCAAAGAATAGCCATCTCCCTTGCCGTCATCACGACGGCCATGATGGCGCTTCGCTTCTACGCCAAGGTTCGTTTCCAATCGCCAGGCATCGAACTGTTCGATATCTTTCTCATCGCTGCCTACATCATCACCCTGGGAATGTGCGCCCTGGGTATAAGTGAGCCTTTTTTTTTCGTCTTGTCCAACCTCTGTCTGTATGCTGCGGCCAAGGGGCGCGCCGCTCCAAAGCCAGATACGAAGAAAGAAAAAAAAAAGATCGCAAAAGGAGCTGACAAGAGACTCGTCTGGACGGCAGCGATGACCATAGTCGGCGGCGTCGGGCAACACGTGGCCCTTTTCCAGCAACCGGGCGGCGACAAGGCCAAGCTGCGCGGCTGGGCTCAGTGCATCCTGGCCTTTGAGATCATCTACTTCACGTCTGTCGCCCTGCCCAAGATCGCCATCATATTCATGTACATCCAGGTCTTCAACTGGCGCAACACGAGGCGCCGCGTGGCCTGGGCCCTCGTCGCCATCAACGCCTCCCTGGCTATCTCCCTGGTCGGCGCGGCCTGTTTCCAGTGCATCCCCTTGGCCTATTGGTGGGACCGCTCCATCCCGGGCGGCAGGTGCTTCGACATCCAGGCCTTTTTCCACGCCCAGTCCGTCCCGGGATTCATCCTGGACCTCTTCATCATGGCGCTGCCCCTCCAGTCCATCTGGGAGCTAAAGCTGCCGCTGATCAAGAAGATTGCCTTGGCTTTGATCTTTCTTATTGCCAGTTTGTAAGTCCATGGCCATGGGTTGCCGTCACCTTACCGCACTTCCCTGATTTTCCATCCTTTGCGCCGCGGCTTTGTTAACCAGGAGTGAACACCCCACCACAGCGGCATCGTCGCGTCCGTTGTCCGCGCTCGCATCTTCTTCAGCACGTCCGCGTTTGAAGACCGCACCTGGGCCTCGGTCGAGCTGGTCGGCTGGTCCATCATAGAATCCGGAACCTACGGTAAGCACTTACTCCCGCCCGACTCACCTCTTCTCCTTAGCATATCGGGGGTCATCTTACCCCATTACAAAGCTTTAGCAAAAGGCACACTAACACGAATCAAAAAAAAAAAAATCGCCTCCCGCCAGTCGTGACCGCCTGCCTACCACACATGAAGCCCATCTTCTCGCACTACACGCCTCAGGCCGTCAAGGACTTTGGCCGCGGCGCCTTCTCCAAGGCCTCGTCCGCGCTCTCGGGCAGCAAGTCCTTCAGCACCAGCTCGAGCGGCAAACGCTCCCGCCGCCGCGGCGACATGGACATCCACAAGAGCGGCGACGACATTGACCACGTGGAGCCCGTGCGCCTCGCCAGCCTCGACGTGAGCCGCCCGCCGCGCCACCCCGCCATCAACGGCGGCGGCGGCAGTTACGACGACGACGACGACAGGAACCCCTTTTGGGCCGCCGAGCCCCGGGGTCCGCACGATTCCATATACAGCCCCGGTCACGCCCGGGGGTACCACCTACCACGTCAGATGCAGATACAAGCGGGCCAGGAGGGCGGGTCGAGTGCTGCTGCGGGTCAGAGAGGCAGCAGGTCTGCGTCGGTGCCTGGGCCCAAGGATGTCCTGGTGACGACCAAAGTGACGGTTACTACTAATTATGACTCTAGCAGGTTCAGATCAGAACCAAGGCCGAGTAGCCCTTGGCCAAGTCGGATATAAGCTGTTTGATTTTGTATGGTTTTAGCCAAAAGTTCAGTGATTCTAGTGATACCAATTTATCTTGTCGAAATGGTTGATAAAATATCGGGAGGTTGACCCCAACGTAGACAGCTCCTTTGGAGGAAGTGTTCCTGAGGGACCTTGTATCATCGGTGCAAGAAAAATAAACCTGGCGACACACAGATAGACAGGTGTGGCCAGTTGATGCTGAACAAGGAACGTAAATTTCTGAAAATGAAATCCCTTGGATTGCTGCAAATTGGTCGTAAAAAGAAAAATAAATACAATCATAATCGCTTTTACGGGTATCGAAGGAAATGTCGTCGTACACTGTTGCAGGCCTGATATTCTTGGAAAGATATATCCCGAACCCGAAAAAAAACTGGTCTCGGTCGGGAAAGGTCATGGAAGCGCAAAGCTGTTCCACCATTTACTTGGAAGAGCTGCTCTGCATTTCATTCCCCTCCTCCACTCCCGAACTGCTCTTCCTCAGATCCAGATACGACCTGTCGTCCACGGGCGGCGCAACGTTCAGCTCGCCCCTGTAGATCTCCAGGATCGATATGACGGGCAGGATCAGCAGGAGGACGGACAGCAGCTGGCCGAAGCTCCACTCCTTCTCCCCAGAGTCGGCCATGGGCACGTTCGGGTCGCCAAAGGCCTGCGATATGAGAATGACGCGGACAATGGCGCCGATGCCGACGGCAGCCATGAAAACGCTGCCCACCACCTGGACGATCTTGTAGAAGCGCTGGCCGCGGCTGTGCAAGTACCAAGTCGCCAGCGCAAAAACAACAATGTTGCCGACTATGACGGCCCCCGTGCCAATGTAGCTAGCGATGGGGTTTTCGGGCGTCGACTTTGCCAGGGGCGCCCCCGCATCCCAGACACAGGCGATGGGCAACGTCGGTTCGATGTTGTGGCTGATGCGCCGCAGGATGTATGCGCCGTAGACGGAGCTGAGAATCAGGTTCACAAACATGAGGAACTGACGCAGCCACCTGAGCAGCCAGTCGCGGCGAAAGTCGTGGACCAGCGCGAGCAGCGTGGTGTTGTGTACTGCCATGGAGAGCAGCGAAAGCATCCAGATCAGGAAGAAGTGGTACGGCGACAACCGGGCGGTCAAGGCGAGGCCGACCGACTGCAGCCCAATGCCCTGAAGGATCTGCTGATCCGAATAGGACGAGAGAAGCTTGCGGCGGATCGTGTGCGGCTTGCAGTGGGCATCTTTTCGTCTGCATTCGATAAACTCCTGCAGTATCAAGGAAGACGACATGCCAATGGCTAGTAGCGCTGTGATAACGAAAGAGAGAATGACCTGTCGAGATGGTCAGCTGTGGTTAGTACAAGGACGTCTTGTCGCGCAATTACGACGCCAAAGCCAGAAGTAGAACAAGCAAGACAACATACACCAATGCCACTTATTCCAGCATTGCTCGCTATATTCTCTGGCACCGTCGTGCAATTGGCCTGTTCGAAGAACATGACGGGCAGCTTGTTGATATCGGTTTCTGAAAACCGATATACTACTCTTCAATCGGGAGGAAATCCGGGTGTTATTGTTGTTGTTTTTATCTTTTTTTCCCGCTAATGCGCGAGCGGCGCGTTCTGGTAGGTAGGTACCTGACTACTGCAGTCTACCTGGGGGCGTACACTGAAGCGAGCGGCTCGAATCTGATGGTCGTGGATGCAGTTGGGGGCTCCGTCATCCAGGCGCAAATTGCTGTTTGTACGCGACGTGAATTTAACGGCCGAGAGAAACGAAGGTAAAGTGTTTGAAAGAGAGTCCCAGCGTAATCGCAAAACATCAACGAAGAACGAGGTGGCTAGGCCATCTCAAAAAGCAACAAGATACGCTAAATGAAGATCGCCCTCCGCATTATTGTAAAGCAAAGTGGGAGGGAGGCTGGAGGGAGCAGACTCAGACAGAGTTTGTCCCTCATTCTTTGCCTCTGCGTTTGTGAATGGATGAAGCCTGATGACGTCGGCGCCAAAAACAGCACCAAGACCCCTGGTTTGGCCTGGTCGATTAGGCTTGGCAGCGGTAGTGGGGGATGGATCCCTGCAAGGATGTCGTGGCTTGGGCCCTGGTCTCCACTGGCTTCACTGGCTGTCGGCATCCCGATGCTGCCCTTGACTGCGCCTCGCCCGTGCCCAGCCAACCAGTCTTTGCCCGTAAAGCCCTTTCTGCCGTTTGCATTGATTGCCTCTGCATTGAAACAAATGCTCCATCAAGCGCCTATTGATGTCCTCCAATCAAACCAGCAGCGTTTACTCGGATCCGATGCACCGGATTTTGGTGCTTTCTGACAAATTTAGAGGTAGCGTATTGGCAACAGACAACGCGCAATTCGTCGTGACCAGCGCGCTAGGACAGACGCGATTGCGACGAACTTATGGCACTGAGTCTTACTAGGCCACCGTTGTCTGATGTGGGGTGTCAAACATTTATGCAAGTTACAAGCTCATCTTTGAGGGATGAGGAAGAAAATCCGAAAAAAAGAGGGCTTCTTAGCACGGTCATGGGATCTTTACTTTTTTTTTTTTTTTTTTTTTGTCTTTTATGTGCCCCTTCTGGAGCCGGGGTTCTACAATGAGCATACTTTTCAACAGCCCAGGATACTGCTAAGTCATTCATCCTCTTCTCCACCGTAAAAAATGGTTACACTTTACGTTTGACATCAACTGACAGTCTGTTAAATACAAAACAGTCTTGTATTGCCCTGAATCGATCCCCATGAATACCTGGGCACCTAAGGTAGGCAGAAAATCTAAAGAGAACTTATCTCTGCTCTGAATCAGTTCCTCCTCGCACGTCCCTTTTCCTTCAGATTTATATATAGGAAAGTACAAATACTCTTTCAACGAGTTGCGGCAAGACTAGGCAGTGCGAAAGGGGCCATCGGCCAGTCCATTCTAGGAAGGTAAAAAAAAAGTCAACCAGAAGTCTGCACACAGCAGTTACACATCCTGAGTGAAGTAATCATTGGTACTTGAAGACAATAAGGTAAACGTCAAGATCGCCCCATGACAAGGATAGGAGACTGACTAGAAGTTTGAAAAGTGAGTGTCCAGCTGGCGGAATTTCTGCAGTGTCCATAAGTGGAAGGGAATCAAAAGACATAAAAGGTAATAGAAAACACAAGAACAAAGCAGGATTTATTTCTCGAAGTAGAACTGGCCCAGACGATCGCCAGAGGTTCCAGCGGATCCCAAGACTGGTCCGCTGTCGCCAACTCGCGACTCGTCTTCGCCCAACCGCTGGAATATGCGCTCGGCAGCTTCCCGTGACGTGGGTGATGTCGGTTGATGTGTCTGCTGCTGCTGGCGATGTGATAGGTCGCCATGCTGCTGCGACTGCGAGACAGGCAAAGGACTGCGTGTAGAAGTGTCAACGAAAACATCATCGTCGCCAGGCGCAAGGTCCACTTTCGCAGCTCCGTCGATAGCAACCCCATCAACATTTCTCGCATCTTGCCGCTCCTGAGCAGCCGACGCAGCACCTGGCATGTCACTGCCGCCGGTATCCGGTAGGACGACTTGTCTAACAGTATCTCTCCTGGCGGCAGGTGCGGTCGACGTTGACCCAGAACCTGCAGTGGCTGTGGTCGAACCGGCGACGCCACCAGCCACGCTGGTGTCACTGATGCCCGAGCTGCTGCGCTCGAGCTGCCATCGAGCAAACGCCATGGCGCCTGCCGAGCTGGTGCCTGGCACCGGCCTGCGCTGGTAGATGGGTCCACTGACGGTGCTGCCAGCGCCCTCGCCGAAGCCGACCAAACTCGCGTTGCCGTCATCACTCATTCGGTCGTCGAAGCCACCGACGGATCGAGTCGCGAGGTCTTCATCCATTGGGTCAAGCGCCTCGCTTCTGGCTCCCCCGCCGCCAATAGCGCTGCGAGGTCCACCTCCGCCAATGCTGCTTATGCCGCCTCCGACGCTGACCGAATCATTTGTGCGGAAGTTGGTATCCATGCTACGCATATCCTCGTCTTCGACGTCGTCCATCATTTCCCTGTCGCCTCCGTCAAGTGTACGTCCATCTCCACTCGATGTCGCTGAGGCCGTGCCGACGGTGCTCATCTTGGTCGACGCAACAGGCTGGCCATTGGCGTCGAAATATGCAGGCGCAGCCGGCGCGTTCTGTCCAAATTGGCCGGATGTGGGTGTTGTTTGGGCATTTGGCTGGGTGCCGCCACGCAGAGCTGTGAGGTTAGAGAGCCCGGCGAGGCGGGAGATGCGGTCGGCACGTTCAGCCTCGAGGCTATTTGTTGAAGCCTGCGATTGGTGTCCGCGGTGAGGTCCGTTGTGCTGGGCGTGGCCGCGGTGGCCGTCTTTGATAGCCGTTGTGGAAAGGGCGGAGAGGGAGGTTGTGGTACTCGTTGGCGTGCCGCTAGTAGGCGAAAGCTTAGCTCGTCGCGCTCCGATGAAAACAACGGGGGCACGTCGGGTGGTTGAGGTAAAAGCCAACCAAAAAAAAAAAAAGAACTACTTACGGCATATCGGAGGGCGTATCTGGGTTGGATGCCGGGGCTTGTGGGATATTGATCAGCATCGGATGTGCCGCTTGCGACGGCTGCTGCATTTTGGTCGTTTCCATTGCGCCGAATAGCTCTTGTCTCGCCAATCAAATTATTGGAGGTCTGATTGTAGCAACACTGTCACCAAACCGATTGAACACTGTTACTGCTAATCTCCGGAAATGATCTAGGTTAAGGGCGATATCGGTAGAGTGGTGATTCTCGCAACGAAAATATTACAAGTTACGAATGAGGTCCGGGTGAGTGATCTTCAGCTTGGGACACGACGAGATGGAAATGCGTGGGGAAGCAAGCGTCACCAAGAGCAGGTGGGGCTTTTCAAGGTCAATGAGCAGGCGGCCAACAGGAATAGAAGTGACAGCCTGGGGATGATGCCGCACGTGATCTTGTGCGTACCACTAACAAAGCAACGGGAAAAGCTGAAAACATCAGATGGAAGTGATGTAAGGTGCTGAAGGCTATGATGGCTACAATTCATTCTTGTTCAGCCGTGCCGTCTTGGATGCTTCAGCTACGACATACCTAGCACCCGACCTTATCAACAGAAGAGCCATGTTGCATAACAGAAAAAAAGGCATGTACCTTATTGTACCTTATTGTTATCTTACAAGCCGCAATGACTCGATGCATCTGTGCAGGTAGCTAAGATGCGAAACAACGCGACGTGATTGTTTACGTACAGGTCTTCCCTATGACATGGACAAGCTGCTATGACGTAATCGTACTACCCCAGCTCCAATTCGTTGCTGTCCCTTTGAAGCTCCGCCAACCCCGCAGTGAAAGCAGCGCGAATCGTCAGTGGCATTCATTGATTCACAATGTACCGTACGGTAGCTCTGTCGTGTAGCAAAGCGTTTCTTTCAACACTTAGTCTGCCTATTTTTAACTTTTATGCTTAGCTGTTAGCACAACACCAGAGACACCTAAGCTGTCATGTTAGGTGTTTTGTCTTTATTATACCAAGTTCCGCCTGAATGACCTTGCCCTCTGGTTGCTGGAAATTTGGTGCGGCAGTACGGGGAACCTCCCATTCGCTCCCCAAGCGACCTTTCCGCCCTCAGCAAAAGACCCCAGAAGTATATTCAAAGATCTGTATCTTTGCTATAGCGGCCGAGTGAGCGCGGAGGTCATCATGGGCGGGATCTTTCTCGTTGTAGTAAGCCAGGTCTTCCTCGTTTTCGAACTCGGCGACGAAGGCGTACTGAACGCCACCCTATCTCGTGTGAACCACCGCCCGTCAATATCGTGCATGGCTACCGTTCAGTCTTTGTGATTCTTTGAACAATAAAGTGACGTTGCTTTCAGGTATGGGAAGATGACCTACGTCGAGGCCTGCCTTGCTTTGGTTGATGCCTCCTGTCACCGACTTGAAGTACGGCTGGTTCGTCGATGGATGTATGCACCTGTCCTTGAGTGCCATCATCCCTTTGCAGACCTTTTGTTTGTTGTTCAAATGCTTACAGTCAGCATTGATGGCAAACAAATGTCCATCTGCCTCTCGGTGCCACGAAACTTACGGCGTCAATCTCCTCCGGCGTCGCGGACTCCTTGAACGCAAGCAGGACCATATGGAAGACAGCCATTTTTGCTTTTTGAGGTATTTTGCAGGTAAGGTTAAAGAACTTGGTAAGAAGAATGAATTCCGAGAGTATTATTGGACAGAAGGAGTAGCGAAGGAGTAGGTATCTCCATTTATAACATTTCTGCTGCATTGGGCTTCTGCCCCAGGTATTGCGTCGAGGTATTCGGGAAGCCGGAATGTGACAGCAATCCGAAAGCCGGAGCATGACTGCAATGCGAGAAGCCGTGCTATGCCTGCAATCCGGGAGCGTCATGTTCTGTCAAAGTGACAGAGTCAAGTAATTCTTGGCTTATATTTGTTTTCTTGATACATTTGCTACTACTTCATCTTGAAAACACAAACCGTAAAGTTCCTATCGACAGCAACCCCTGAGCCACTCAAAGTACATCGCCAGTAGAGCTTACAACCTCAAAAAGCCCTACACTGACATAGGAATGTGGGACAGCATAAGAAGGGAAATAATGAAGCCTGGGTAACAGGTATGGTAAGGATAATGCACCTTCATGGCCGAGCAGAAGAAAAAAAGAAAGTTGACCTCCATGTGGATCCAAGGATCCACAAAACAAACGCCAAATAAAAAATCAACACCGAGCAAAGCTTACACAAGGAACGCCTCCCGTCACTGACTCGGATACGAAAATCACTGCTCGATCGTCATTTGACTGGGCAACTGGGCCGGAATATCCTCCATGTCCGAGTCCTCGTCACTCAACTGCGCCAACCTTCTGCGCTCAGCATCACTTTCGTTTTCTTCAGGCTCGGCCGGCTGGATAGAGAGCTCGTCTCCAGTAAGTTCCATCTGTCGCTGATGCGCCTCTTCATCCTGAGTGCTCATGATGCCAACATCGTCGGGATGGCCAGCGTTTGGCTGTGAAGACTCGCCATGTGCACTCTCAATGTCGTCGTACACGCTTAAAGTGGCCTGGTTGCGTGCACCTGAAAATGGAGTTCGCGGTTTCCGCGTCTTCCTGAGGGTACTGGGCGTCGCCGTCGCTGCAGATTTGCGCTTCCTAAACTTGCTTGCCGCAAAGACCGACGAGTTGTCTGACACTGTCGAATTCGCGCGAGGGGGAGCTATATCAAGCCCGTCATCTTCGACATCTTCCACCTCATCGTCCTGCACTGCGCTGCCAGAGACGCTTTTTGACCGATCAGGCTGATCCAAATCAACGCTTTCAGTCTCCATGCGGTCTTCGTCTGCAAATTCCTGAGAGTCGCCACCGGCGACCTGGCTGTCAACTACTAAGCCGCTGGCGGAATCGCCTGCTGAGTCAGGTTGTGATCTTTCGGGCGAAGCTGGCACCTCGGGAGAAACAGATCTTTGAGCCTTGTCGCCCGATTCGTCTTCATCGTCGTCGTCGTTTACAAACTGAGCACTCTTGTATTTTCCTGGCGTCTCTGGCTTGGCAGAGACGCCGCTGTGACGTCGACCATTGCCTTGGACACCCTCTCCCAATTTTCTGTTCCTTGGTCGTTTTGTCAGTGACACATAGCCCTCATCAGCCCCGTGGGTGGCGCCATCAGCCTCTCCTTGCTCGTGTGTCTGCTCGCCCTGAGCAACGCTGCCCGAAGCTTCCTGTTTCTCCTTGGGCTTGCGCTTCCACTTGGTTGGGGTGCCGTTTGCTGGATCTGTACCGCCGGCCTTCAATGCTTCGAACTGGTTCTTGGGAGCAGCAACACGAGGGGTACGGTATGTTTTTCTAGCGGACGGGCCAACGTCAAGCAGAGACACCTCGGCCTCGTTATCGACGTCGCTGTCGCCAAGCTCGACGAGAACATTGTCCTTCTTGTACTGTTCGGTCAACGCGTCCGCCACAGCGAGAGTACTCATTGACGCTTGGCCCTCGACTGTCTGTCGTAGGCGGGCCCACATGACGCGGAGGGTGTTACGACTCCACTGCTTGCGAAACTTGCTGGTGCCAAGCTTACTCCAAACGATGTTGTCGTCCAGCTCAACGTTGGTCCTGCGCACTGCTTCTATGAGTCGTAACTTGTCCTCGGGCTTCATCTTTCGCAGGTCCGATCGGGTTTTCTCTAGAACTTCAGTAATCCTGTCGCCTCCGCTCTGGATGCTTCCATCGCTCGCAACACGTTGACGCTCGCGGAGCAAGGCCCATTTCTCGCGACACTGTTTGGCTGACCGCGTACGATCCATACCCCGGCTGATGCCTTCCCACGCTATGTCCCGCTCGGCAGACTCTTGGCTGTCGTCCTGGTTGGCCAGGGCTCGTGATTGTTTGATACTGTCAATGGCCTCAACTACCAGTTCAACAAGCCTCGCTTCCTCCTCCTGATTCCAGAAATCCGCCTTTTTCTTATCACCACACACAGTGTAGTTTCTCCACCGGTCGCGGATGTCGAGTGGGCTACGGTTTATAAGGGCACCAATCTCGGACCACCTGGGGCCCTTGAGCTCGACCAACCGACGGAGCTCTTCGTCCTCTTCTTTCGTGAAAACTTGTCGACCAATGAAATTGTGAAAGAGTTTCCTTGTACGGTAGTTGATGATTCGCGGAGGTCTTCTAGGTAGAGAAGCATGTACCTTCTCCCAGAGGAGCCTGTGTTTCTCCGTCCCTTTGCGGCTTGGATCTTCGTGAATCATCTCGTTAACCTCAAACTGCGACATCCCCTGCTCGCTACGAAATTCCTCGACAGCCTCTTGGATCTTTGCATTCTCTTCCGCACTAAGAGCTCCCTTGGCCCAATCTTTTTGAGCCTTGGCCTTCTTGCCGCTACCACCAGTGTTCGAGCCGGAGGGACCCTCTCCAGTATCAGTCTGAGTCCTGGGCCTCCTCTTAGATGCCTGTTCAATCCGATTTCGTACAGCTGGGGAAGCAGCCTCTTGGCCAGGGAGCTCTGCCAGGTTCCCTACGACCTCTGAGGCCTGTCGATCCAGGTAAGAAATCTTGCTCTTACGCCTGCCGACGGATTGAGTACCTGGGAAGGGTGGTGGTGTTCCTGGCGCAGCATGGTCTCCAGAAGGTGGAGGGATGTTCTCTTCGGCCATATTTTGTGGCGTCTCCGCGGTCTGGGCTACGCCGTCTTGGACTTGGTACCCTTGACTGACTGACCCATCTTCTATCATCTCGTGCTGTCCCAAATGGTCACTAGTCGTAAATGCATCTGGCCCCGGGGTTAGGTTGCGATTTTGATAGGTAGCCTCACTGGCTTCTTGCTGTTGCAGAGCGGTATTTTCCCCTGTGGCGAGTATGTCTGCGGCTTCTTGTCCATTTTGCTGCTCGTAATGTGACGAATCTAGTGCTGCAAGTGATGGGTCAAGGGCAAGGTCAGACACAGCTTGAGAACCAGCAACCATTGCTTGAATTGCTCCGTTAGACAATTCTGAAATCGAGTTGCTCGCAATCCCATCATGATCCTCTTGCGCCATATCCAGGCCAAGCATCTGCTGCTCTTGTGGGGCGTCCGTCATCTCGTTGTCAGCCTCCACAGATTGTGAAATATACATGACTGCATCGCCGTTTTCTAGCTCGGTTGACTCATGCCTCGTTGACTCATGCCTCTTTGACTTCTTCTTGCGACTCTCTTTGCCACTGCTGCCCGATGCCTTGCGCTTGCGCTTAGGTCCCACTTCTGGGGTTTCCTGACCAAGCATACTCGCCATCGCTGCCTCATCGACAGTAGTCAACTGATCCAGACCGTGCTCTCCATTGCCAGAAAATGTCAGGCCATTTATGCTGGCCGGTTCGTCAAAGTTACTGTTTGTCTGAGGCGCGGGCGTGGCAGGCACAGCTGATGGGATAGAGGGTGGCGGCATTGGCTGAACCGCAACATCCGAGTGAGAGAATTCCAGTGCGCTGGGCTCAGTGCTCATCACGCTCTGGTCTTGTTCGTCCATGGCTTCCGACAAATCCCCGGCAGCCAAGGCGGACTTACGTGCCTCCTTCCGCGCTTTCCTCAGAGCCTTCCGCTCTGCTTTGCTTAACGATGACAGGGTAGTATGTGCAGCCTCAGTCCCGGTCGGCGTACCTATCAACGCCACATTCGTAGAGGCAGAGCTTGAGCGGTCGTCGGACGATGCTATCGAGCTCCTCAACTTCCTACTCTTCTTAGATTTTTTCGAAGAGCCAATTCGTGGCGTGGAAACTTGTGGCGGCAATGGCTCGGTCGCTGGAGGTGGCGAAGGTGGCCGCACCCTGTTTGGACTGCTCAGGGTAGGTATTCCGTCCCGGAACTCGGGGTCCGAAGCTGCTGGTGGTCGGGGGGAAAACGGGTCCCTGCTCGGTAGCGGTGCAGGTGGGTGGCTGTATATAGATTGAAGCTGTGTGCCAGCCGGGCCTTCGACTTTCAAGCTGGAAGCCGGTCCAGCGTCGTTTTCGAAAGTTTCTCCCTCCTGGTCGCCGTCGGCAGCGTAGCGGCCTGTGCCAATTGGTGGGGTAGATTCTCGAGATCGCGATCGCGAGCTCTCGACGGTGTCGACGGCGCCTTGTGGCTTGCTCACTTCATTCCCCATCTAAAGGATGTTGCACATCAAATTCGGCATCGAAAAAAGGCTTCCATAAAATCCGTTTCTCAGCAGTGCCCTTGTTTCGACTGCTGAGGTCTTGTCTTTCGAAGCTTGAGACGCTGGATCAAGCAAGATGCTAGAGTGGTGAAGGGTAGGTGTGCAGAAACTCAAGCTTGAAAAGTTGTCGGCCTTTGCAGAGGAGAACCCCAGAAGGCGGTCAAAAACTGAATTTTTCTGCCGGTCTAGACACGCGACGCGCTTCCCCGCGTCTTTGCCAAGAAGGCAAGGAGCTGCAGCTGTGCTGTAGGTTGGATCCAACAATGCACGCTTCAAGGATAATAAATTGATGGCAAATTAAACTTTGTTCAGTCGACTTGTAGAAAGTTCTGCCTATTTCTCTTAATTTTTTCAAATTACATCAACGCTATGCGATGACGATTTTGTTGCATGTTATTTGTCTTTGCAAAGTTCAATTCTCAAACAATCCAGGTCAGGTGAAACGCCGTGAGGAGAAAGGGGGATGCGTGACGCGAAAGGGAGAATTTTTTGCCTCTTGAAATTGAACTACGAAGTTGATATCCTACACTGCGGCCAATGGTGCAACTTCGATCCGGCCTGGATGCAATATCAATAAAAAAGGAAAAGAAAAACGAGATATCAAGAGCTCATATCCATCATGTCTGCGACGAGTCGCAAAAGAGCGATATGAATGAAATCCATACCACTGCGAACCTTGCTTGTCCCTCCCTCCAATAGCAAAATCCCGAAGATTCTAATACCCAGCGAGAGAAGAAGGAAAAGCAAACCGTGTTTCGTTAGGACACATACATTCTTCAAATATCATACAATGCACTTTTTTATTCAACATTGGCGAATCCATGTCCATTTTCGAAGTAATATCGCGAAGGAGGAGTTGGTTGTTATTCCAGATTCACATGCCGCACTGAAGACCTCTGACGCCATCTAAGAAGCTCGCCCACTCACAGTCGCAGCCGGGAGCGGGACAAGTCTTGTCGATGTCGTCGCTGCTCGCTCGGCGATGAGTTATCGAGCCCTACGGCGTCCTGATCTTCGTCGTCATCGTCCTGTGAAGCCGCCAACAGCACGCTCATGGGTATCTTGGGCGGGGTTCTCGTCGGCGCCGCATGCAGATCGGCGGTGGTCTGCTGCACCTGTCTCCGGATGTTTGGCAGCGACCTCATCGGCCGCGATCCTTGGTCCCTGGACGACCCAAAGATGCGCATCAGTGTTGACGGTTGTTCGCGCTGCGAATGCATGCGACAATGGCGTCGTTCGGGGATCTTGGGCTGCTGAGGAGGAGACACCTTAGTCATCACTTCCATCGCTGCCATGCTCTTGGGATGTCGTAGGCTGTTGAGACGAGGCATCTTTGGCAGCGCCTCTGCCTTTGGGGACTGCTTCTGTTTGGGCGACCCTGCAGTTTCGTTCCTTTGTTCCCTCATGGCCAAGCTGCTCTTTGTTCTTTTGAAGCGTAGCGTTTGCCTGAATCTTGTAAAGAATCCCGGCTCCTTCTCGTTCTTGGTGTCAACCTTCTCTTGAGTAAAAGTTTCTCTAGGGGGCGAATCGGCACTAATTTTGAGTGACTTTTTGGGCCTTGCTTCTATATCTAGGCGACTAGTTGCCCTCGTAGTCTCCTCAGCTCGAATGCTGGCTTTGGCCTTCGCAATAGTCATCTCCCATTCCATTCGTTGTTGCTCTTTCATCCGTAGCCTTTTCTTTTCTTCGTTGCTCCTCTCCTCGGCCGCTTTCCTGGTGCTCTCGGTAAGCAAAAGCTGTCTTTTGTCCACTGCTCTCTCCAAACTCTTGGGCGTCTGGTATGTGGCTTTAACCTTGTGACTGGGTGATCGGCCCCCTGAACTGACACGTGGAGGTGCAAACACATCAGCAACGTGCTGGCAGACGGTTGTCGAATACTCGTTGATGATGCCACAGGTCTTCGTACGTGCCATGGGAGATTCCGCGTTCTTGTGTCGACGCACAGTTTTTGAAAGGTCCGTCAGCCTTCCTGGTGATGAAGTCGAGCTTTTGATTGAGGCTGCGCCAGGACTCCTGGCTGCACTAACAGCAATCGAGCGGTGTACGTGCTCGGCATAGAGCAGCTTTCTTGCTTGATTGAGCTGGGCTTTGTGTCTCACGATGTGCAGATGCGACAGGCTGTCGTAGGTGTCTCCGCTGCTGTTTGTTGCTCCGCTTCTTTCCTCGACGGAAACTCTCGAGCCTGTGTGGCTCGGCGTTGCTGGAGGATGAAGAAGTCCAAAGGGAACAGTGTACGGCTCGTCGAGGTTATGGCACAGTTCAGGCTCATGACGCGGTGTCTCGGGAGGGGTGTCCACCTCGATGATTGGCGCATTGCGCCCTGGTGGTGGCACTCTTCCGGTCAAGCTCTTGGTCCTGAGGGATGATTCACTGGATTGGCGCTCATGACAAAGCAGCCTTTTGCTAGGTTGCGGAATTCGAGTAGGGGAATCCTGGCGGTGCTGTGTGTTGATAACACCTTCCACCGAATACAGGGACGAAGATGGTCGAGGCGTAAACACGCACTGGGGAGCGGTCTGGCTGTGGTTTGCATCACCCAGCTTGCCGTTCCTGAAAGGATCAAGGGGTTGTGGAAGCTTGCTCATGTGCCTCTTGGGGCGTCGGTCCTCCTCGTCGCTCATCTCGTCGCGCACAGATCCTGGGATAGGACTCAGGCTGATGTCGTACGAGGGACGCCGAAGATCTCGCACAGGCTTGGGCGGTTGAAGGCGAAGAGAAGGCGGCGGATTGTTGTTTTGTGGACGCGAAGATGACCTAGCGGGCATTGGAGGCGGTCGCGACGCGGACTTGGGCGGAAGTGGAGGTGGTGCAGTGTCGTCGGGTTCAGGAGCCTTCTAAGCCACCTGTACTGCACGCAGCTGCTGCTCCAAAGACGCCTTTGGTGGTGGTGGCGCGAGTGCCGAAGCTGCAGGTGTCTTTGGGGTTTGGGTCAATGGTGACATGAAGTCCATTGTTATGAATGGGGCCTCTTTTGTTGTCCCACCTCGGCTCATTTCCATCTTTTTCGCCGTAGCTTTCGCGATCTGCTCGCGTCTCACCTCGTCTGCGGACAGAGATGCCCGCGGCGTTTTTGGGTTGTCGAATAGATCCTGCACCGAACGGATCTCACCGGCGATGAGGTCTGGGGTGGCACTACGTCCATCGCGAAAAGTAGGCTCCGAGGTCATTCTACGCACGGTCTGAAGTGGTCTTGGCCAAAGAAGCCTGCTGCTGGATCTTCTTTTCGGCGTGATTGAGGGCAGCTTGTCAAGAAAACCCTTGGCCGACTTCTGAGAGCTGGCTTTGCTTCCATTTTGCGGTTGGCGGAGCGCAGGATGAACATCTTGCGAGGATGAACGGACAAAGGTAAAAGAACTTCTTGACGAGGACGATGTAGCTGTGGTGTATGTGGATGAAAAAGATCCGTTGGTGTTCATTTCGACAGTCATTTTCGATTATTGATGGCGAATGATGCGTCTAGCATACTGTTGTGAATCGCGGTACCGGACCGGATTGTGATTGCAAAGTCGAAGAAACCAAGACCAAAAGGGCCGTGGTCAATCGCGACAAAACAGCTCAGCTTGTTGTTTTTATGGTGGTGGGCAGGAAATATGAATAGCCGGGCAAGGAATTCTTGATCTTCCGTCGTTGGTGTCGGGTGTGTTTTAATCTTGTGAAGGGAGCCTAGAGTGACGAGAAGGTGACAAGGAAGTGACAAACGGGCAATTTTGGCCGAAAGTCCTGACCTGGGTATTCCAAGTCGATTTTCTCATCACTCACTCAGGTTTCCTCGCAGAATATCGCCACTCAGGTCTCAACTGTTTCACGTATGTCATGACCACCTAGCTAGAAGCCTTGAGGACTTTTCGTCTTTCTTTTTTTAAGCTTCTTTTGTTAGTTCTGGTACTAAAATTTCATTTCGATCCACGATTTGCCCCATCATGGTATGTGATTGTTAGGCAAAGTGTGTTCTTTGTGTCCCTGTGATGGGAGCATTATTCTTTCTTCTTGTTCATTCACATCTAAATTCGGATTGCAACCATGCCCCGGACAGTCTGCATTTTGACAATTGCATCAAAAGCTCTGTTGACGGGCCCAATCTCACTACTATGTGTTCAATATTAAGCACATTCTACCTAAGATTTTTTTTTTTTTTTTTTTTTTGTAAAATAGCTGTGGATTTTGTCAACCCTGGGAGTTCAGCTCAGCGTTGGTTGAGGCTATTCACGTGTACTGTGGGGTTCGATGCAGATGGAATTTCTCTTAATGGCAAAAGGGTTCGGGAACAACTTTCCCATCTGGGAAAGTTTGTTATATACCTAGAGTAAGCTATATGTTTCAGCCACTGCAAAGCCAGTGAAACAGCCGCTCGATTAATAGCAGGCTTACAATGCGAATGATAGCAGAGTTTGAATCGGATCACCCAGATAAGTCAGGATAGCCATGACATTGCTGAAAATATCCGTCATGGAATTACTGCCAAGTTCGTATTTCAAACAACACTGAGCACGCTGCAGCAATCAGCCACTTCTTCTAGAACTAAACATGATTTCAGCTCGTCATGACCTTAATCAGGAGCAGGTGTGTTGGCCAGTTGTACAATTATTGAGAGGTGAGTCAAGTCACGACTAGATATTGTCACAGCCGCTTGATTTGAATTCTTTTTCCAGTCAGTGGCATTTTCTGATGGAATCTTCACCGCTGCTAGCAATCAACTCGCGTGCCAAGCCTCATGGAGCTTCATCGCACAATTTTGTGGCCATTTCAAGTACTTTCATGGGACGTCTGGAACCGTCTCACATGTTCATTGCTTTATATTGCATCAAACGATGATATAAGTCATCTCAATAGTATTTAAGGAAAGTCGTGAATCGAAGGTGGCAGAATGAAGTAAACAGTAGACCGAGACGATCAGAGCCCGACATCCAAACCTGTACGCGAGTAGAAAAATACACAAAATGACAAAGCCTGAGAATCACTCGCCAACCCAATGCTCCAGCATATGCTACCTGCCCCTGGCCAAGAAGAAATAAGACAAAAAACAAAAGACAATGGAACAAAGATGCCAGATCCTAAAGATATGGGAAACTAGCCCGATGTTTGAATGTGGCGGTACTTGCCGCCTAGTAATCCCTCTGGGAAAAAAACACAAATGAAACCTTTTCCTGGCACTGCTTAAGCGTGCAGGTAGACGACGCGCTTGCGGAGGACAGCACGGACGGTGGAGTTGCCCTTGCTGCCACCAGCGCCGGGTGCGGGAGTGGGAGTGGGAGTGGTCTTGTTGCCGCCGGGAGTAGGAGCCGGGGCCGGAGTTGCCGCTCCATCGCCACCCTTCTTGCCGCCCTTGAAGAGGTTCTTGAGAGAATCCATGCCGCTCTTGATCTTGGCAATGATTTGCGAGAGCTTGCTCTGGGAGGCATCCCCGTTGCCGGCGTTGTCACCACCCTTGAGGCTCTTGATCAAGTCGACGCCCGCCTTGACGCCGTTGATCACGTCGTCGATGCCGAGAGGCTCGGGGGTGCGCTTGGTCATGCGGACCCTGAGAGTGGAGTTGCTCGCGGGGGCGTCCGGAGTGGGAGCGGGAGCAGGGGCAGGATCCTTCTTGCCGCCACCGAATTTCTCCTTGAGCTTGTCAACGCCCTTCTTGACTCCATTGATGATATCATCAAGGCTCAGGGGCTCGGGAGATCGGGTTGAGATGGTGGCAACCTGGCTTCCATGGCTGATGGGAGTGGCCAAGGCAGTGCTTGCAGCCATGAGGCCAAGGGCAGCGGTGAAGAAAGTCTGGGGATGCATCTTGGTGGTTGTGACGGTGGTGGTAGTGGTTGTTGTTTGTTGTTTTTTTGCACAAATACAAGCGAAAAGAAAAGACAGAAAAAGTGAGAGTCTGGCTGGAATGCAGAAGCTACCGGAAAGAAAAGAAGTGACAACAAGCAGATTGGAAGGAAAAGGAAGAGAAAAGGAAGACGCGTATCCAGAGAATGTGAGGATGGTGGTGAAGAAGAAAAAACCTCAACATCTCGGTGCATCTTTCATGTTCATATATAGATATTTCATTATCTCCAAATGTTTTTATGGTGCACTTACAAAATAGATTTGTTTGTTTCCCGTTGAAACATTTTTTTCTTTTTTTTTCGTTGCATTGACAAGACTTCGGACGACAGACTGGATATTGGAGGCTCAGAGTGGCTCGAGATGTGGTTCGTTTAACTGCCAAGTCACTATTCTCAGACAGCCTCCGATGTGTTCGGCAGCCGCTACCCCGGTTGGCAGCTTCTTGACGTGCCTCACGATTGCCCCGAACCGGTAAATCTGGGGCATGGTACTGCGGTAGTCGTAGGCCAGAAAGAATTGAGGGAGCTCAGGGGGGCCCACATTTCATCGGATGGAAGATAGGGGGGGCCCTGCGCTTCGTGGTAGGCCGCATTGATTTACTCCACCCCACGGCTGTTATTATTAGAGGCCTGTTGCCGGTTACAGGGGGAGGACGCAAGCTCACCGATGAATGCCAGTCTCCGCTTCACCTTGCGCCGGTCAATCAGGTTTCTTGTACCTGAGCCTTGCTGGCCAAAAACAAAAAAAGCTACCATGTCAAGGTGGATATGGGGAAGAGTTACACTACATACTATGTAGCATCGAAGGTGCTATGACCTCAATAGCAAGCGCATTTAGTGGCGAGAAACAATCTATTTCTCAGGGGAAACCTGGCCGATAGACGCGTTTTGCGCGCTCCCCTAATTGTGCTCGCTGCGCTGGTGTTGCATTCGAGTCAGACGCGTCGTTGGCCACTGGCCATCGTTTGGCACAGGGCTCCAGCAAGAGGTGAACCGCTGACAAAGCACAGGCAGGTACGGGTATTCCTTGTGTCTATCCTCTCCCTCTCAATTCATTGCCACAATCGACAGCGCAGGCAGACTACTTGATTGTTGTTTGATATGCCCGGGAGGTACCCAGGCAACGTGACAATGTGATTATCGACCAGCCCAACTAATAGCAGTACAATTGCCGAACTGACATGCCGCGATGGTAGTTATGGTTGATGTTGTTGGGCGTCGTGGATCAAAGACACCCCTCAAATCTGACGACTGACGTTGTGGCGTGTTTTCCCAGATTCCCCTGTGCTCCCTTAATAACAACTCTAACTGAACCAGAAAGAGCAGACCAAGGATTCATCAGCGCGAACCACGGAAGCCTCAACTTGCGCCAATTGCCCACACCCTTTCAATTGACTTTTTCTTTTTTTTTTTCTTTTTTTTTTCTCCTGTTGTTGTTGTTCGGTACCTTGTAGCCTGCTATACACCTGCAGTAATGGGTAATGGGTAATGGGTAACTTGATCCTCCACTGTTGCATTCATTCTTTGCCAGGTTTTGGTGCAGTCTTTGCCGAATCCGATAATCGGGCAAGTCGCCTTTGACGCCCGATTTTTACATCTGTGATCGAAAGGAAGCAATGGACAAAATATGAAGCCATGCGACCGTGACACGCAACTTGAAGAGCTTCTCTGTCACAAAACCGTAGCAGTTCAACACTGAGCAAACTCTGCAAGACCAGACTAACAGCGACACAGCTCACCGTGAACCGTGTAAGACGCGCACATGTGAATGAGGTACTGTCTTATGACCGACATGCGATGCGATGGGTACAAATTCATGTTTGAACGCGACAAGAGGGTATGAGAAGGCTTTCTATTCTCCAAAAGCCACCAGGAAACGAAACAGAGGATATCTTACAGACTGATCGCAAGCATCATCTGCCAAATAATCAGCCACATTAAGCCACTTATCAGAGATCCACAAAGACCCAACACCAAAAGATGCAGCTCTCAGTCATGACCCTCGCGGCTCTCGCCACGACCGCCCTCGGCAGCGCCCTGCCGCCGCGCCACACACCCCCCTTGTCCACGCGATCCACCGCCCTCCACACGGGGGACATCACCTACTTCCACCCGGCCCTCGGCGCATGCGGCAGGACCAACGGCGACGACGACCTGATCGGCTCCCTCCCGCAGTCCTTCTTCGACCGGTACACGCCCGGGGGGAACCCAAACCTCAACAGCCTCTGCGGCACGCGGGTGCGCGTCCGCCGCGGCGACAGACACGTGGATGTCGAGGTCGTCGACCGCTGCGTCGGCTGCGCCGATGGCGACATCGACATCAGCATCGGCGCTTTCAAGCACATTGCCGATGTTGGCGAAGGCCGCGTCGGGGGCTCGTGGGAGCAGATTTGAGGGGCGACAGACGCTTGACTGAAGTCCATTTGCATGACATTGCATCGAAGGTAGGTGGCGATGATTGATCGGGTCTCGGCCGAGTGGGGGGGAGACGTTGTCTTATAAGGCATGCAGTCGATTGCTCTCAAACATTGCGGCTTATGTGGCTTGGCAACCACAAAAGAAAAAAAAGATGTTGCTGCCTTTTCGGGAAATCTGATCGGTGGCGTTGTGCCAATAATCTCTGGGCATCCAGATTGAGATCAGTTGGATGGGCCACTTGCAGAGTAGAGGCGAACAAAGTTGGGGTGTCCAAACGCCCAATTCCCCGCTAGTCTACAAATGTACCTACCTCATGTACATACCTGACCTTACCTAGTGCAGCAGATTCTATGATCGATCAAGAGAGATAAAAAGGCCCACCTGCTTCTATTCGGTTTGGTGTCTTCTGTTTCGCGAAATCATTTTCGTAATCGTCCACGATCAAAACCTTGTTTGCTAATCTTCACTGGCCGTCAACCAGGCCGTAAATTGGACATGTCGGGACAAAAAACCTGAATGATCAGCGCGGAGATGTGGGCTGAGGGTTCGAGGTGGAAGAAACAGATGAAGTCATTTCGGCCCATCTTTTTTGTTTCTTACAGTGCTTTGTTGTGTCTTTTTTTGTTCAGCCCCAACCTAAACAAACCCGCGTTTTCGCATTCAATCGCCAACTGTTAGTGTCATTCGACGGCTGGCGGTCTGATGTTTTATTCTTCTCGTCGTTTTGTCCGTGTGTTGAAAATGAGATCCGACTGTCCCCGCGCACAGTTTAATTCTTGCGACGAAGGGCGAATGGCAATACGTTCCCCGCCAAGCCCGCCTCCAAGCGACCTTTTGGGTTTCATTTTAAATCCCACTACTTCCCTCTTTGCTTTGACTCGGCTGGCTGGATTCCACAACATGTGTTTTTTGTTCGGCTAACAGCGCTCGCCGTAATTTTGTTTTTGGCCTTTTTTTTTTCTTTTTTTCTCATTGATCTTATCTGTTTGAGCCCTCTGGCGGCGACCCGGACGTCGTTCATCCAACAACACCAAAAAAGAAAGTCAAATGCGAGGTCTGGGGACGCTTAGCGCGCTAGTCGCACCGGTCGCGGCGGCACTCGCCGATGGGCCCTTCACCACGTCCGGGCGGTGGATCCTGGCCGGCGACAACAAGACCAACGTCAATCTGGCCGGCATCAACTGGCCCGGAGCCGGGGAGGCCATGATCCCCGAGGGCCTGCAGTACCAGTCGGCCGCAGCCATAGCGGCCCGCATCCAGAGCCTCGGCATGAACGTCGTGCGGCTGACTTATGCGACCGAGATGGTGGATCAGATATTTGCCAACGGCGGCGCCGACATCCCCGTGCAAAAGTCGCTGATCGCCGCCCTGGGCCAGCAGAACGGCACGGCCGTCTGGGAAATGGTCAAGAGGAGCAATCCTCAATTTAACGACAATATTACGAGGTTACAGGTGAGTTTCGAGCATCCATCAGCCTTTTTGCTTAGGCAAGAGCTGGTTGCTTCGGCATCAAAGCTTACGAATTTATCTTTTTTTTCGTTCGTATTAAAAGGCGTTCGATACAGTAGCTGCAGAATTGTCAAAACAGGACATCTACGTGCTGGTAGACAACCATGTATCCAAGGCCCAATGGTGCTGTTCGCCCCTGGATGGCAACTCTTGGTGGGGAGACACGTACTTTTCGACGGCCAACTGGACGCGGGGACTCACGTACATGACTGAGCATGTAAGCAGCCAATCGCATTGCACCGAAATCATGGCTACACCAAGCTTGAGCTGACTGAGACTTGATAATTCGTTCCCTCAGACCCGGGATTGGCCCAACCTGATAGGATTATCCCTGCGGAACGAGCTCCGCCAACCCCTGACCAACATCACCCTCTACCAGCAGGCGTACAACTGGGAGACCTGGTATGCGCGGACCCGCGAGGGCGCCGCGGCCATCCACAAGGCGAACCCGAAAGCGCTCGTCTTCCTCTCCGGGCTTGATTCGGACACGACGCTGCAGCCGGTGGTGGAGGGCAGCAACCTGACGCCCGGCAAGGGCATGTTCAGGCCCGGCGACTACTTTGAGGGCGCCGAGAATAAGCTCGTCCTGGAGCTGCACAGCTACGCCAACATCATCAACGAGGGCCTGGCCAAGAACTGCACGGGCCTCAAGGAGACCCTGGTGCAGGGCGGCTGGAGCGGGCTGAGCACGGCGGCACCCGGCGGGACCAAGGTCAAGAATCGGATGCCGACCCTCATGACCGAGTTTGGCTGGGGCCAGAACGACCAGGAGTGGAACAGCAACTACTCGACGTGCATTCAGGATTTCTTGAGGGATGATGTCCGTGCCGGTTGGATGATCTGGGCCATTTCGGGCAGCTACTACATCCGCGAGTGCAAGCAGGATTATGACGAGCCTTGGGGTATCCTGAATCACGACTGGTCGGACTGGAGATCTGAAAAGCACGCCATGGGCGAGCTGAAGCGTTTGGTCAATTCCACCTTGTCCACGACCATGGATGGGGCAGGTGAAGGCGGCGGCAAGGATTCGCCATCGCCATCGCCAGACAAAAAGAATGCTTCGGAAAGCATTAGAGGTTCGTTATATAACTTTCTTTGGGGTGTAGCTGCTTTGGCCATCTTCAACATGGTGTAGAATGGTGTAAAGCTTTTTTTTCGAGACGACCGTTGATGAATGAACTCATTTGGGGGACTACACGCAATTTGGATCAAAATGTATATATTCTTTTCTCGCATCTGATGATGCTCCTGTTTATCCCACAAGAGCCACATGCACTACCTAAAGCCTCTCGCTCGACTATGTTTGAGAAATAAAGTATAAAATGGCTTGGAACACCCCAGAGAATGCGTTTGTATGATGTGTGGCGCGGGTTGGGCGACCATATATATGACCTAATGCCACGCTTGCTTTATAAAAACAAGAAAAAAAGAGAAAGGGAAAGAGAAAGAGAGAAAGCCAAGTGGAAAAACACAAGGACATCTCAAAAGGGGATATAATACATCAAAGAATAGGCATTCATGGGACAAGAGACAGAAAGATTAGGCACACAAAAAGTCGAGGCCCATCCTGTATGCGACACCCTGCCAATCCCACACGGCCAGCCACTCACCCTCGGCCATCAGACGCCACAGCTCCTCGAGAAGCTCAACGACCCTGTCCGCATTGCGCAGGCCAGTGTAGCCCTTGACCCTGTGGACGGCGTCGCGGATCCGGTCCTGCTGCGCGGGTGCGAAGCACGCAGCGCCGACGACGAGACAGGGGATCAGGAGCAGCGTCTGCGCCGGGTCGTTGGCTTTTATGGTGTCCAAGATCTGCAGAGACTCGTTGACCGCCAGGACGACGCGGGGGTCTTGGGTCGGGAGGCGGATCGGCGGCGGCGAGTCGCTTCGCAGGTGTGTATAGGGCATTATCGGCGAGGAGCTGTTGGGGTGTGATGCTTCGGATGCGGCCACGGATGATGAGGAGGGCGTGGCGACGGTGATGCCGCCGGCGGGGTGGACGTTGGCAACAGAATGACGACGAGTGTTTTGGGCAAACATGATCTCGGGCTGCATCACGTTGGACCAGGTGCCGGCTGTGCTCGGTCGTAGCCGAGGCGATGACGCACGGGATGTAGATGTTGACTTGGGAGGAGTGTGGATGGGTTCGCCGGCATAGAAGGCTGAGCAGCCTGCCAGGGACGAGGAAGACTGGGTTGCTGTTGCGGTGCCCGAGGTTGAAGTTGAAGAGGGCGAAGGTGGGTAAATGGTGCGATATAGGTGCACCCACATCATCTGCTTGTAGAGCAGAGCCACCCGCTCCCTGCTATCGTTGGCTGGCCATGTGGGGTTCCAATCGTATATAGCCTGCACAATCTCTTCGGCCTTGTATAGGCTTGGGTAATCGACTACAGGGTCTGCATGCGTGGTGATGTTGTCCCGGATGCGGTTGCGGATGGTGGTGATGCTGCAGAGGTGTTCAAAGAGACCGTCGGCGACCCCCAAGAGCCTCGCCGGTTGTATAGGATTGGCGGGCTCCCAGCCTTCGGTGGCGAGGCGGGGTTGGTGCGGCTTGCCGGGATAGCGTATGAGTTCGTCGGCGTAGATGTGAAACTGGAAAAACTCGGTGATGAAGGAGAGGAAAGACATGTCGGTCGGGGGTGAGGTGTTGACGAGGCTCAGGTAAGCACCCAGGTGAAATCTGTGCTGACCGTCGGCGCGACCCTCGACCATGTTTTCGAGGATCTGACAAAGCATCTGCCCATAAAAGGCCGACCGAAGGTTTGGACAGGATCCCATGTGGCTGTGGTCCACATTTGTGAGGATCTGCATCGCGCGGGCCTGATGGTATATTGATCGACTCCGCAAGTCCTCGATGCTTGTCCCCGGGTACCTCTTGAGAATGTTCAGGGCATATGGGGTGTCGCAGTCGAGATGCTTACTCGACAGAGACAAAATCGAGTGCATCAGTCCTTGGTGTCTCGTGGCGATGGGTACAAGCATCTCCTTGAAAGCATTCCGATGCTCGCTCTCCACAGTGAGGACCGTGCTGAGGTGCTCGTTGTAGTGTTTCCAGAAGATGCGGTCTTCGATTGTCTCGAGGCCGTCAAAGAGCGGCTGCATGGTGATAGTTGGGAGCGCATGCGTATGAAGTCGAGCTAAAAATGCAGACAGTTCACAGTTAGTATATTTGTGGTAGGTATAGTTTTTTTTTATGTTCGCAATCGGGATGCCTTGCCTTCTTCTGCTCTCTCCTTACCACTCTTCCATATCTGTTTCTCCGGGTACCCCTCACATACGACGGCGTTCTTTTCGCAGTTTAAACCTATCAACACACATAGTCAGGAGTCTGGAGTAGGAAGATAAGCCCCTGTCAAGCCAGAAAACTTGGATGCTTACATCGTGGCTTTGCCTCGTCACACTTTTTCTTGCGCTTTCGACAGGTGATGCAACCTGTTTTTGAACGACCTTTTGTAACTTTGCTGGTATTGAGGAGCGCTGGGACAGGGTGCTTCCGAGGCCTTCCCCTCGGTCTTTTGACCTTTGGTGAAGTACAAGTTTGGGCGTCTAGGTCTGTGATTGTTGGGGCCTCCTTGAAGTCGTCCAGGCAGAAGGTGTCCTCGTCCATCGGCTCCGGCTTGGGAGCCGTCAGGACTCCATCGGTGCCTTGCTCCCAGCCTATATCATTTGTACCCTCCTCGGCGCTAAAGTCATCCGAGTCTCCAAAGTCCATGTTCCATGATGTGCACGACGACGACGAGGCCGAGTGTTCCATGGCAGGAGCGGTGGCTAATGCTGAGCAGCTCCCGATGCTGCTACTGCTGAGCAGACCGGCGTCGGCAAGCATGGCCATGTTGATGCTTGTGTTGATCGGCGACAGGTGGCCGGGAGGGGTCGAGTGCGCTCCCGTGGACGAAGACAAGGTAGCAACCGCTGACTGGGCGGAGCCCAAAGAAAAGGCACTGTCGATCCATCTTTGCGGATGTTCCAGGACCAAGGGTTGATCTTCATCCGAGTCCAAACTGTGACGGTTGGACCAGGGGAGGCATCCGCCGTCAACTACTGAAGGTAGAGAACAATCCATGGTTATACAAAGTCATTAACAAAGACATCCATGCTCGCGAAGAATTGCTCGAGTACTACGGGGGAGGACAACCTGCTCAGTTATAGAATCGAATAGAGTAGAGCGGACCGGGACGCCTTGGGTCGCGGGAGGGGAGGGTGTAGGGCAGAGGGGGGGTGTGGGTGACTTGAGTTGTGAATGAGTGGCTAGCCAAGTCCATCTAGTTTTGTCTACACCTACCCTCGAGAGGTGCGTCGCCACTGGCGGTGTTTAACAGACTAGGGCCGGTGGGATGTTGAATACTGAGTGAGTGGGGTCTGGACGTGAGCCATGCACCCACGTCGTAGACGTACGGAGTACTCCTAGTTGGACTATCTCTAGTGGAGGTACGTAGCATAGGTACCTACTAGACTAGAACTAAAACTAGGTTGTATCCCGGTGGAGGTCAAGCGACAGTGTGCAATCCGGTGCCGAGTCAGAAAAGAAGAAGAAGAAGAAAAAGACCAGGACGGAGAGAGTTGGTGACCAAGCTTGCCAAATCCAACAGCTAGCACGCTGTCTGCACGTCTACTGTAGCTAAGATAAGGTGCCCAAAGGTACCTAAAGTAAAGTACCTGAGGTAGGTGGCCACGCTTATTTTTAGATTGGAGCGGGATTGAGAGGCTGATCGAGGATGACTGTCTGCACGTTGCGGCTAGAGGCTAGACTAGAACGAGGGCGCCAAGGCGAGTGCAAGGCGAAATGACTTGTAATTCGATCGAACCCTGGTAATAGAAACGGTGGGGGTACGAGCTAGGAATCTTACCAGTAGTAGGTACGAGGCGACTACTGCGTAGTACGTAGTAAGTACACCAGTGCCTAGACTTGATGGCATCGGAAGGTGGACTATTCAAGTGCTGATTACCTGCCTGGTATCTACCTACCAAACTTACTAACGACTATCACTAGGATAGTTGCTTTATTTGACAGCAGAATTCTTCAGGAAAAGAAGTGTGTACCTACCTTGGTATGAAGTAGCGTAGGTACGTACGTACGTAATTGGGAAAAAGTGTTGCAAAAAGCTGAACCTTGTTTTTGCAAACCCCAACCAAAAAATGTCACCAAACTGCAAATGGAAGAAAAGAAGGCACCTACTCTGTCCCAAATACATGATGGTCAAGAACCTTGAAAGGAAGGAAATCCATACCAAAAGGCAAAAGGTCCATTCCCATTGGTACGGAAGGAGCGCAAAAGGTGGACCCAGGCACCAGATGGGTCTCAGTGGGGGTTGGGACGGCAGTACCACTAAGCTGGTCAAGCTGGTGACCAGAGGGGCAATGCTAAAATACAAATCGCCCAATAGGTTGCTGCACAAGAATGGAGATGCCAAGGCTGAAATGGAGTCAAGGATCCAATAGCCTCAGCAACGACGTCCAGGAGAAGCAGACCTGAGAACCCTCTCTCTGCCTTTTACGGAGCGAAGTTATGGAGAAAAAAAAAGGGCAAAAAAGCTTCAGGTGAGTCTATGGAACAGGGCCGCCTACCGGTACATTCGGCAATAATTTCATCATTACTGTACCTGTCCCTTTTTTTTTCTCCCTTCTTTTTGCTGGAGAAGCTGGGTATTTGCCAGGGTCAGCGTGTATAGTAACTTTGGGTAGCACAGTACCTTTCGGGTACCTACTTTGTCCTAGCTACCCTCGCTCGTCATTTGAACGGCATCATCAGCGCAGGGTAGGCGCAGATATGTTACTACCGTTTCCGAAAAAATAACAATAATACTAATCAAGTGATGATGATAACAGCGTCAACTTCTAGAACATAATGGCGACTTTCTCGTCGAGTGGCTTGCAAGACAAAGTTCGCAGTGGCATCCGGCAGGACGACATGATGTTGTGAGGGAAAAAATCGCTCGCTCTCCTTCCAAAGCTTCCCCAGGCGACTTTGTTTCTTTCTCCAAGGCAAAAAAGCAAGCCTGCATTCGGATATCGAAACTTCCCTTGCTTTCACCCATGTCTCGTCATGGGTGGCCTTTGTGATCAAGAAAACACATGTCAGGGGTAAAAAGGTCTGGATTCACTGCACAGTTGGTTATCCTCAAATATATTTTTATTGACCATCAAGACCTGCCTTGGCTGCGAAAAAAAAAAAAAAAAAAAAAAAAAAAGCAAAAACCCATAGGATGGAGTCGATCACCTTTTTTGCTGGTCATTCCCGATCGCAGGCCGACTCGACGCATCCCACGAGGTAGTGGCAGTCCTGTATGGTGCTGTATGTACAGTAGTATTTCTGAGCCACGGTTGCAATCCAATGAACTTTATTAGCAGCTGGTAATTAAGCGGGGTGGAGTGGGTCGAGCGTCGAGGCACGCCGTACATGACATCCTGGACCTTAGCTGAAGATCCATGGCATTATACGCGCTTCACCCACCCACACCAAATCCCTGCTGCGCACTCATCACTGCTCTTACAGCAACCATCATCCGTACTCGGCCAGGTCGGCTTGTCATAGATATTCGCCTTTTTTTGTTTTTTTTTGTTTGCGAACAAGTTCTCGGCTCTCGGGGCTGAGACTGCCGCTGCTGATCTTGGACCTCATGTGGGAACGAGTGCGAATTGTGGATATCAGCTGTTCCTATTAACACCGAGTTGCCCGCAGTAGGGGTCGCGTGGAGTAAGCTGGATGGATCATCGCTTGTGTGCAGCGGGCTACAAGATCAGGGTAAAAAAGCCAAGGTCTTTTAAGTCGTGGTCGGCAATGTAAATATTTGGTTAGGCTAGGTTAATATGTATTGTACCTAAGGTACCTTCCTTGCCTTGGGCACGTAGCAGCAACCGCCCGATCTCACTGAATGCCATGTCACATCGGCTGCAATGCTCCCGTACCTAACGTCTTTCATCTGCCGTGAATCACTCACTCATCGTGACGGCGATAACGAACTTTTGATGCGGCGCTAATATTTACCGAAATTCCCGGCCCATACTGATAAAGTCAGATAGAATATAATTACTTACAAAGCCAAAATAGGTAGATAGGTAGCCATACATGCGTGGTAAGACGAAGTCGGACGAATATTTGTTCCACCCTCCACAACCAGTACGCGCCGCATTCTGGGCCACCGAATGCGTGCTAGTAAGTAAAGTAAACTGCTGCGAATTAGAGGAATCGAGAAACACCTCCGAAGGTTTAATGTCTCAGCTGACGCGAAAGACCAGGGCGGCAGTCATTGGCCCCGGTTACGGTCCTTGAATATCGTATTTGACTACCTTGTTTGAGCTTTGCCACTTCCTTTGCCTCGATTCTCCTCCACAATCTTCCCAAACAAGCAAGATGAATTATGTACTAGTGTATCATATGTGCGGATGATGCCTTCTAGACCTGAGCCCCAGGCAGACAAATACAATAGGCCATCATCCCATCACCGGGGTATTTTTACCCGACCGTCATCCGAAATGTCCGATCAATTATTGACAAACCGTTCGCTATTTTCGGTCATTTTATCGATTGCCGCCCTGAAGTGTTCTATGGGGGGGTTTACAAGGCAGACAAAAGAAATTCTGCATGTACTTTTGACACCCAAACGGTTCCGATGCGCGGGCAAAAGGCGGGGTCAGAGTACTCATCGTGTCCCCACGTTTGTTGATTCTGTATAGAAATCAAAGTTGAAAAACTAGATAGACCAACATTTGATCGTCAATCTCCTTGGCTCATTTCCTACTCGTTCATCCGTAAGTTGTCCAGATTGGGATGGTAGGGGTTTGTGTCGCAAACCAATCGCTTGATAGATTGGCAGCAGAGGACGTTTTCTTACTCCCATGCCCACTTCGGCCAGAACCAGAATAGACCAGTTTGATCTCCACTAAGGAACGGGCCGCTAATAACCATACTTGGTATCTTGTAAAATTTGTTGATCGTCACCAAATTGACCAAAAAAGGGTCATCCCGTTTTTACGTCCACTTGTTGATAGTAGGTTAAGGTAAGTAGTAGAATCTCTACCAATTTTGGCGGCTTGAAATGGATTTCATGCGGAATACATAAGAAAACTTTGGTCTCTCTGTAGAGCCGGCTCACTCGACCATGATCTGCCGCACGACATCTTGGAACGACCAGCTGAACACAACAGCTGGAAGCAACAACCAATCATTTCGACTTGACATCAACATCCCCTCCAGCTCGGCTCGGCTCAGCATCCATCCGAGAGACCTTGTTGGCCGTTGTGCATGAGGTAAACCTTCAACACATTCTTTTTGGGAGGCAGACGAGCAAGTCCGGGCACAGACGGTTTTGCTTTTACTGAACAAGTTTGTCCCTCAAAAAATTGGCACAATGTAGCTTATACCCCACACGCCAAGGCGCGGATGGTTCCCATTGCAACTCAATGCCAGGGCTAGCAGAGAGGGAGAGAGAGGGTTACGAGCACCACGTAGTAAACAAAAAGGATAAAAAAGCATTTCGACATGGAAACGCTGCATGCGCCCTTTTTTTTTTTACCCTTTCTTCCCGACCCTTGTCCTATAATCTCCAGTCTTATCAGGTACCATTCGGCTGTTGTTGCTCTTCTGTGGGATTTCTTTGTAAAAGCTATTCTTTGTGTGGTAGCCAGTTGCGATAAATTCATTCCAATCTGGTCCATTTTCGTCACGACAGTTACAGCACCTCGCCATTAATAGACAATTAATGGCATGGCAGGAATAAAAAGGAAGCGCACAATGTTGCAACCCGCCCCGGGATTTCGAATTTTTGCCACATGTCGTCCTTGCACAGCGAATTTGTACTGTAGCCCATCTCGGATCCTGCAGGCGATGTCACCAAAAAAGCAAAAGCGAGTGATGTGGCTGCCTGCGTGCAACAACATTTAGATGCGCTAGCTGCACTTATGTGCTATTATGGTTGATCTTCATTTGACGTCGATCGCACCCTGGAGAGATAATTTCCCAACCGAGAATGGCGTGTCCAAGATGCGACCGACCATTCCCCGATCCCTAGTTCGTCTCAAAAAGCCACGACGAAAAAAAAAAAAAAAAACGTTGACAAGGAAAAGAGCCTCCTTTAATGACAAGGCAGGGACCATTTGGGAGTGGCGGTCTGAGATTCTCGATCCTAGCCCCCACGAACCCTGCCAACATACAGTATGTACCTTGGTAGTAAACACAACCATAAAGTTCATTCGACAAACATTTACAGTTCTCTCGTCACCCTCATCGCACCTTTTGCATGGGCGCATCCTCCATCCCTTTTATTGATCAACAAAGGATCACCAAGATTATTAGCAATAGAGGGTTACAATCAGGCCACAAAGAAAAGTCTGTGCCACCCCCTCTGCAGTAGGATGACCCGATTGGTGTGGCTCTTCCAGCCACTGGTGGCTACCTATATTCCATGAAAGCCTTGCCTGTACGGTAGGTAGTATACAATCCTTTTGCCTCCCTTCAACCACTGAACACCAACTCAGTAGATGTGACGGATGACTGACAAAGCATTAATGACCCAACCCACGGCTGCACGGGACATCCCTCATACCAAGCCTACCTCCACCCATATCATGACCCGCTGAGTGGTACAACCTAACCCCTTTATCAAGCATTCAATAAATCGCGTCTACTTGCCCTACTCCTTTGACTTGATGTCTTTTGCTCCCCCATCTTGTGTTTTTTTCCCACTGTTATGCTCTTGGCAATTGAAATGCCCCATATACCGACCGCGTGGGCCGCCCAAATGATAATTGCAACTGCGTCTTTTCCACTTGTACGCTATACGGAGGGGGAAAAAAAAGAAAAAAAAAAGGAAAGAAAAACCTTGCTCACTGTATAACAGCGGATCACTATAGACCTTCCCCATGGAGGATAATTACTTCATTCTTTGAAATCTCCGACTTCTCGGACCGTCCAATCGGACCGTCTCGCGGCAGCCATGATGCGCCCGCACGCGAGGTTTATTTTTTTCTCCGTCGGCGCTTGCAGAAATCTCCATGAATACAGCGGATCATTTATTCGTTTCTCTTTCTCCGATTCCGTATATTTTTTGCGGAGAGAACAACGATAGCCCGGCAAGTCAAACTATGGAATCTACCGCCAAATGTGGCATGTTTCCCCCGAGAGATACCAGATAGGAGAAAAAGTCATTTGGGAAAGAGAAAAACCCCCAGTCAGGTCACTTACACTTCTTTTGGGGTCTACCAGAGGCATCTCCCCAACAAATGTGCACCACGAGTTGAAATCGACGTGATATTCTGTGTGCCCTGTGAAATTTCGCCAAGCTCGTCGAAGTGATCAAAACTATAGCAATCGGTCCTTTCAATACCAAGGGGAATAAATCGATGGAACAAGCATCAATCAATTTTTCTTCTTCCATCTGGTTTTTTGTCTTCTTCCTGTGTTAGCGGATGCCACGTCGTCCAGACTAGTTCTAGTTCTACGGAGTAGTTTACTGAGATGGTAGGCCAAGAGCTTCGAGGCGCTTCCAATTCGTGATATCCGATGCAGAATGGTTCTATCAGGGCAGTCTGGCTACCCATTGTACCCCCAACTCAGAGTTTACGCTAAACGAGGCACGCGCACGCCAGACTCGTGCAGTCATGTAACGCCGTTGAAGAATTATTATAAAAAAAAAACGTCACGAAAGAAGAGAAGGACAACTGGGCTTCCTATTTTAGAGTTTGGTGCTCCAAGGGGACCTGCATGAAGCCGATTGCCGTCGGGGGTGTGATGGTGGGTTTTTGCTTGGGGGGGCGTGCGCTTTGTGCTGCAGCCCAGGCTCTACCGTGTCTGTGTAGCGTGGCTGGTACACAACTCTGGTGCAGAGACGCAAAGATGGAACCAGCAAGGTTGTGGCGGGGCGTACTACCTACATGTAAGATGGGCGCAAGAGAGAAAAAAAAAAAAAAAAAAAAAAAAAAGAGTAGAATTAGAAAGATAGTGTGCTTATTGATTGGCAAAATAGCCACCAAGCTTGATAAGAGGAAAACTTTGGGGTTGCAGTTGCGACACTCGAAAATTGTTATCGACTTTGTTCAGAAGTGTGGCATCGGAGAGCTTGACAACCACTGACCATGGAATCTAGTCTTGACAGGCATCGAATTTTGGCAGCGCGCGTTGTCAAATTGGAGCTCGTGACCGCAATAACTTGGTCATTGATAGACTTGCAGAAAGCTGGGCGAGAGACAATACCAGAGAGCAAGCTAGCTAGGAGCGCTAAGGAAATGGTGTAGCAGAGAGCATTGGCAACTGAGTGGGGGAAGCGAAGAGGTCAGGCAAGGTGAGTGAGGAAGCTTCTCAGGCCAACCACTCATGGTGCGTCCTTCATAGGGTAGAAACTACCTGATCTTCAATGAGGAGCGTTGAAGACGTGGCTCAAGATCTGCCTATAAAATCTGCACTTGGCCGTAGATCGACTTAGCTTGACATTAGCATATCGGCTACGTAGCTTTTCGACAGGGGAGCTTGGACTTTTGTATCGTCATCACGCAGCAGTAGAAATCTTTTGTACCCCCTCTGCCACCTGGTCCTCGTTCATCAACAGGACTCGACTGGAGCTTCGTGTTGGAGTCTCTTTTGGCAAGAACCAGAACATAAGAGTGTTAACGGCTTTCCTGCCGCAATGCAACCCCATTGCAACGATCATGCCCATCTGGTAAATGCCGGATATCCGTGGTCCTGTTCTGGAAGCACTTGCGACGCCTATATCATTGAGAGTCTGCGGCTCTGGTATCATGCCTGTTGTACAAACGATTCGGTGAGTCGGACAGCTTGTGGGGTATTGCGAGATCTTGAGAAATCATGACGGTAACATTTTATTAATCCAGATCGGTGGCTTGCCAAGAGGTTACCATCAGGGCGGGCAAAAGAGTCCGCATTGTAGATAAAAATATCGGTCACATCAAATGGTACCACGATTGGCTGAAAACAGGAAATGTGCATCACGAGATCGATCTGTCTAGGTCTATCGAGGATAAGCAGTAAACTCCGAGATACATGCGTGGTAGTACATGAGACAGATGGTCAGAAAGGGAAAAAAAAGACAAAGGAAAATGGTGGCCAAGCTGTGCATGGCTGAACTGGAGTTACGAAGAGGCTGCATCATCTGGGTCATCTGGAGATCCATCCGGCTGGATTCCCTTCAGCTCAACAACCGTCATCCCCTTGTTCTGGGTTATCTCGTATTTACCACCAAGGAATAGATCCTTGGCTTGCAACTCCCTTGTGCGGCCCAAGCTCTCAATGTCGGCGATACGTTTGTTTGTCGCCTCGAGGTGTTCTCGGAATCCGGGCTGGGAGCAAATCTCCTTGAAGGCAATGTGCATCGGGACCGACGAGGCACGAACGTCGGCGTTGCTCGTGATGGCGAAGAGATTGCGACGGTCAAAGTCGCGGACAAAGTCGGCCCGCGTCATGATCTCTTGGGCCTCATGAACCGGAAATGAAGGCAGCATATGACCTTTGACGGGATCATAGGTACGCTCCATTTCAGACTCCTTGTCAACAAGAGCCAGAGCGAGAACCATGGCAGCAGCCTGTGGCAGTTTTCTTGTTTTAGTTCACATTCTTCTCAAGTCAAGGCTTTGCATGTTTCGTTCCACTTACCGCCCATTTCTGCTGGTCCATCACGTCGTCATCCATAGTCGAGCCAAGGATCCAGCACTGGTTGAGGAACCACGTCTTCTCAATCTGGATGAGTTTGCGACAAGTTTCCAGCATGTTCTTGCTCTTGGCCACGCGATGGAGGAAGGTCAACCGGCCGCCCACTTGTCCGTAGATGCTGTCGGCAGTGGCATCATCGATTTCTTGCGCGTGGTACCTGTCCACATTCGTTGTCAGCGTCCACGTCTGTAAATTCCGACATATCATAAGTAGCCAAGTCACGGTTTACCTTCGCCGATATTTCTTCAAAGCGTCCGTAGCCTGTGCCTTGGGCAGATCCTGAACGGCGAGAACCTCCATGCGTGTAGCGAGCTGCTTGAAGCGCTCGTAAACCCAGTAATCGTCCGAATTGAAGACCATGGTGACCAAGTTGGCTGCCGCCCATTGCTCTGCCCGTTGCTGCAAAAGCTCCAACAGGTCTTTTCCATCCTCGTCATCGCGGAGCAAATGCATCTGGTTGATAATAAGGACAAGTGGCCGACCGGGCTTCGTCTTCCGGCGATTCATGGCAACCTTTTCGAGCTTGTTGAGGGCGCGCTCAATGTCAAGCAAAGCCGTGGTATCCCTTGGTCCTCGCTCGTTGAAGTATCCGCCAATATAATCCTCGTGGTACTCGTAGTCGAGCGCCTTGCCGAGCCGTATGCGAAACAACTCAAGATCCGCGTGGCAGTCAAGCATGGCAATACCCTCTCCGTCAATCTTTCGCATCCCTTCGAGGAGCATGCTCGTTTTCCCGGTGCCCTTCTCTCCAATGAGTAGGTGGTAGTGCCCGCTGATGCGACCGGACACAATGGCATCAACCCTTTCCTGCTCCGGTCGAGCTACCCAGTGATGAGATCCAACCTCACTACCGTCCGGGTGGTGACCGTGAATGAGCGGGTAAGGCATCCCTTTGCCCATGGCAGCAAGCTCAAGGACTGGATCGCCGGGTTCAAAGGCATTGGCCATCTTCTTGAGAACAATGGCCTTGTATGACTTGTGATAGGCGTACCCGGCAATGGCGAAGCCGACGGCCAGCACAACTATGGACGCGAAGGAGGTGGCCGCTGCCTCGGCCATTCGATGGGCGAGATGAAGAGGTGGCGGGGCATCCTTGCTGCTGTTTGACGCGTCCGGTTGCGAAGAGTAGTGTCTCTGAGAAATGATTATTTTGTGCTGTTGATGTCGTGCTGTTGCAAACGGCGAGCGATAGTGCCCAGGTCGTCCTCTGCTTGCGCTTGACAATCCAGAGGAGCGACGTATCTCAGGCGCAAAATCGAAGGCGGCATTACTGACGCGCTCGGCATTCGGCACATCCGCCCAGGCCAAGGTAGAGGGTGCAGGCGACCCACAAGCGACAGCTGGAAACTCTCCATACTTCAATTGGCGATGCGCCTGTCGCTCGAGGCCTCGGGAAGTTTTTGACCAAAGAGAAGAGGGCTGGAAATGGCGTTTGTTAGATGCGCTGCACCGAGCGCCATCTCTCCGGCGCGTTGTTTTGAGCCCTTGTCGCAAAGCAGAACCCCTTCCGTCCGCATCATTAAGCAGAGGTACAATTGAAGATGGGCCCCCACACAGCACCAGGCTTGGGGAGCGATGACATCTTGGGAAGCTTCTTCGCAACATGTCGCACCTCTGCAGCCTTGCCGGCGCGCGACTCTATTGCCAAACGCGTTGCGTCACTGTTCAATTGCCTGCATGGTAATGCCAGCATGTCACAAAGCCAGCACAGTCGGGATGTGGGGCGGTCTGTGATCCCTTCACGTGATATCCCGCTCTGCAGGCTAAGGTTTGGAATTTAATGAATTAATTTAACTCTTGACAACCTGCATTTCGGGAGCGACGCATGTGCAGAGAAAAGTTTGAGAAAAGTGGGAGAAAAAGGTGAAGGTGAAAAGAGAGAAATATACTAAAAAAATAGAAAAAAAAGTAAACCGAGGGGTTGGGTAATGAAATGCTGTTGGTGTAGGTTTTACTAACGTTGGGCTCCACATCTCCGACCCCCCTAAAGTCCGGCCCCCTTGAAAAATGTAACGACGAAATACCCCTTTTATAAACCGATTTAAATGTAAAACTATCAACGCACAATAATACAATCATTGTCAGGCTCTCCCGGTTCGCTAACCTCTTCTCCATCGTTCAAAGCTTCTAAACAGTCCCTATTATTTTCCTGTGCTTCATAAACGTTTTTTTTGCTGACCAAAAGCTCGTTGGGATCCGGAATTACCCTTTTCCTTTTGACCGGCCGTACCGCCTCCAATTTTGCGTTTAACAAACTGATTTTTTGCTGAGCTTCAGCCAATAAGATATCCTTGGTTTCGAAGCTTTTTTGGACTTTTGCAAACAAAAGCCGTGAAGTGGCGTTACTTTTTTCGGACCGGGAAATTTCCTGTAGTTGAAGTCGAATATCTCGGGTCGTTTTAGGGGTTTTCCAAATAAGTAAAGACTGGTCGTTAATTTTTTGGGTTGGGCTTTCCGGTGTTTTATCCCTTTGGAAGCCGTTATTTTTACCTTTTTCGACGTTGGCGTTGCTATTTTCTAACAAAAAAGGGTTTAAAAGTGGTTTTGCCAAGTTCACCGGCCATAACCCCGTCGTACGCCAACCAGATTGAATGGTTTTTGCTATAAATGCTTTTGATCTGGCTTTTCGATAGCAAAGTAGAAAGTTTCGTTTCCCAACAACCGTTGAACAGCAAAACTGGTTTACAAATCCCAGGTGACGTCGATAAGCTTCCTTTAACGGCCCAAAAACCGATAAATCCAACGGTTGAAGAACGTGTGACGAATGAGGGGGTAAATATAGGAGTTGAATATTGTTTTGCAAGCAAAGAAGCATAAATTCGTCCGTTATATGTGATCCATGGCCATCCAGAACTAATAACCGCTTTTCAGGGGTTAAAGGTTGGGTATACGGAATAAACACCTTTTTTAACCATTCGATACCTGTTTCATTATTTGTCCACCCGTTTTCGGTTGCATGAAATTGCCAGGTATCGAAAGGACTTAAATCAGCTGGAAACCATTGTTGCTGTACGTTTTTCCCCTTAAATATAACGAGGGGAGGTATAACAGCCCCCGTAGCTGATACACATTCGATTATGCTCGTCCAACCCCGCGTTCCAGGCTCTTTTCGCTGTAATGGCCGGATTTTATTACGCCCTAACACCAGGCCATTAGATCCTTTGCCTTCCATTATACCTGTTTCGTCCATATTCCAACGGTTGGCCGGTTTTATAGTATCGACAACGGGATTTTTCAAATAGGACCACCAAGATTTAATTACCTCGGTTGTAGCCCCATTAACCCGGGCATTTTCTATTCGCCGGGGTCTTTGGGTTTTCAAAATTGGATATCGGGCTATAAAACGGCTAACCCAATGTTTCCCAAGGCTTTTTCTTTCTCCGGCGGCCTGAAGAATTCGTTCCGCAAAATAGCGTAGTTCTTGATGCGTTGGCGGAAGGCCTAACGCGGCCTGCGCAAGTACCCAATCTGCCAAATAGGTTTCCTGCTCCTGTGAAAGCCTTTGACAAAATCTTTTCGCTTGTTGAATTGACTGGGCCCCCTTTAAACGATCGTGAAGGGTACTCCGAGGAATACCCCATTTTTGCGAGGTTTTGTGAACTGATTTGCCATTTCTTATGTCAGAAATGGCAGCAAGAAGCTGATTTTCAGTGTACTGTTTCATTGGAAAGTTTGGAGCAAGAATCTTCAAAAATCAAGTTCTAAAGTGAAAAATTCGTCTAGATATTTATAAAATAAAACAAAGGGTTGATGTGGCTGAGTAGATATTTTTAGGGGCCGGACTTTAGGGGGGTCGGAGATGTGGAGCCCAACGTTAGTCAAGATCTTAATCAGTTTCTTCATGGCCAGATAGCGTGTACAGTACTTCACATGTGACTCAGGAGTTAGATTAGCAACGAGATACATCACGAACGATCTTTGCCTCGTTCAGACTGATTGATGCGACTTGATATCTGCCTACAATATAACCATTACCAAAGCTTGTATATATCAAGGCAATTAATTCATGGCGTAAGTTGGTACCTAGACGTCGTGAGTATCCGAGCAGGTGGTTAAGGCGAGTAGGCAGGTATCTTTATAGATACCTACCTACCTAGGTACCTACCTTAGACCTAAGCAGATCCAGATTGTCTCCATTGCCAGCTAGTCTCGAGCCTCAACTGAAGTTTCTACAGAGGAACATATGCTTGATTACATTAATGATAACCAGTGAGTTAGAGTGTGCAGGTATGAAGGCTAATCAAAGTGGCGACCGTACGCCTCACGGGTTTTTTAGTGTAAGCTGTAAAAATCTTGAAGTAAAATCTGCCCGAATTGTATGAAGGCAATATGCGGGTAGAATAGAGTGATCTGACATGAGGAAATAGAGCACCCAAAAAAAACTATATAACTAGAGAGTGTTCCCCTTCCTTGTCTCTCCTTCTGTTGCCTGCTTTCCCATCAAGACATCTCAAGATACATCAAGATCCAAACATCAGTGGTTTAACATCAATCTCCTGTCTCTCAACTTCTCTTACCAACCTTAAGATTACCAATCTACCTACCTTACCTACCTACCTACCTACCTACCTACCTACCTACCTATCTTTCCACCTTGACCTACAGCAATTTCGAAAGATACTAGCAAGCAGGAGTGACCTAGCAAGCACATCGTACCTGTCAAAACAGCATACGCTCCTTCCAAACAACCTTCGCCCTCATACAATCGAAGCTTTCGGCCACTCGTGCTCCGAGCTTCAGATTCTCCAAAGAAACAACAAAGTACGCCAACTTGCCTTGCTCAACCATACTCCTCTACTGTGTTCAACAAACAAGCAACGTCCTGCATCAGCTTTTCAAAATCGCAAGCTAACAGCCGTGACATTTTATCACCAGTACCAGCCCATATACCAGCATCGCCAACACATCAGCAGCGATGCGTACCACCCAGAGCAACGGCCAGAACGGGCAGAACGCCGCCCGCCAGCGCGGCACGCCCACCACCATCAGCGTAATCCTCAACTGCCTGACCTGCGGCATGATAGCCAAGGATTACCGGCAGCCACAGTCTCCCCCGGCCCCCGAGGGTCCTGTTTGGCACCGCCCCACCGCGGACATATTCGACCCGGACGTGTTCACGGTGATGGACCTGAACATGACGCTGGACGAGTGGCAGCGGCTGCGCTTTGAAAGGAACATTCGCCGGGAGACTGGGACCGACCGCCCTCCGCTCCCGAGAATACTTGTCACTCCCCCCGCTTGAGGATAGATGGGGTTGAAAACCTGGGGAGGAGTGAGCTGGGGTGGCAGTTTCACGTGGCTTTCTTGGTCTGGGTAGCCTGGAGTTTGTGTTTTTGTTTGCCTTGGAGTTTTGGCTTTCTGGGTTTCTGGGTTTTGGGGTTTTTGGAATAAGGTTCTGGGCAGTCTTCGAAAGTGATTTATTAGGGTTTTGCAGCTTTGCTATAACGTTGCGTACCCCCTGTTCGGCACCCCCCCTGTTCGGCACCCAAAAATAACAACACTTTTATTTTTATCCTCCAACTTCTATTATAAATATCTCGATGAATCTGTCACTTTTGGATTTACTTTTTTCTGATTTTAATTCTCCATTTTCCAATGAAGCAATATACTGAAAAACAGCTTATATCTGCAATTAACGACGTCAATAATGGCAATCCAATTGCAAAAACCTCCCGAAAATGGGGAATACCTAGGTCTACACTTCAAAGTCGACTTAAAGGTTCTCAACCTTATAAAAAAGCACAAAGCCCTTTTCAAAGGCTTTCCACGGAACAGGAAAAGCATTTGGCTGATTGGGTACTTACCCAAACAGCTTTAGGGCTTCCGCCAACGCATCAAGAATTACGCTTTTTTGCCGAACGAATTCTTCAAGCCGCCGGAGAGACAAAAGGCCTTGGAAAACGTTGGATAACTCGTTTTTTGGCTCGTTATCCAATCCTTAAAACCCAAAGGCCCCGTCGAATAGATAACGCCCGGGTTAATGGCGCTACTACGGAGGTAATTAAATCTTGGTGGCTTTATATTACGAACCCGGTTATTAACGCTATTAAACCGGAAAACCGTTGGAATATGGACGAAACCGGTATAATGGAAGGCAAAGGATCTAATGGCCTAGTATTAGGGCTTAACGGGATCCGGCCGTTGCAACGAAAAGAGCCCGGAACGCGTGGTTGGACGACTATAATCGAATGTATATCGGCTACGGGCGTTGCCCTCCCTCCCCTCGTTATATTTAAGGGAGAAAACGTACAACAACAATGGTTTCCCACGGATTTAAGCCCTTTCGATAATTGGCAATTTCATGCAACCGAAAACGGGTGGACAAATAACCAAACGGCTATCGAATGGTTAAAAAAGGTGTTTATTCCGTATACCCAACCTTTAACCCCTGAAAAGCGGTTATTAGTTTTGGATGGCCATGGATCACATATAACGGACGAATTTATGCTTCTTTGCTTGCAAAATAATATTCAACTCCTATATTTACCCCCTCATTCGTCACACGTTCTTCAACCATTGGATCTATCGGTTTTTGGGCCGTTAAAAGAAGCTTATCGACGTCAACTTGGATTTGTTAGCCAATTTTGCTGTTTAACAGTTATTGGAAAACGAAATTTCCTACTTTGTTATCGAAAAGCCAGATTAAAAGCATTTATAGCAAAAACCATTCAATCTGGTTGGCGTACAACGGGGTTATGGCCGGTAAACTTGGTTAAACCACTTTTAAGCCCTTTTTTGTTAGAAAATAGCAACGCCAACGTTATAAAAGATAAAAACAACGGTTTGCAAAGGGATAAAACACCGGAAAGCCCAGCCCAAAAAATTAACGACCCGTCTTTACTTATTTGGAAAACCCCTAAAACGACCCGAGATATCCGACTTCAACTGCAAAAACTTTCCCAATCCAACAAAACCAACGCTACTTCACGTCTTTTATTTGCAAAAGTCCAAAAAAGCTTCGAAGCCAAAGATACCCTTTTGGCTAGCGCCCAGCAAAAAATCAGCTTATTGGAAGCACAACTGGAGGCAATACGGCCGGTTAAAAGGAGGAGGGTGGTTCCGGATCCAAACGAGCTTTTGGTTAACAAACAGAACATTATTGGATTGCAGGAAAATGATATAGAAAATTTGGAACCTTTAGCTGATGAAGAAGAGGTTAATGAACCGGAGAAGCGTGAAAACGATTGTATTTTTGTCCGTTGATAATTTTATATTTAAATCAGTTTATAAAAGTAGGCATTTCGTTGTTAGATTTTCAGGGTGCCGAACAGGGGGTACGCAACGTTATAATGAGGGCTGTCGGTTTAGAATTACGTTGCATTTGCGTATGCAGTATTTATCGATAGTCGACAGAGGTTAAGTTCTTATAAAAGGGCCTTTCACTGTTAACAAACATATTTTTGTAATCTTACACAAATCCATTAACAATATAGGAAATAAACTGCAATTGTTTCGTTGGTCTGCTGGCCCGTTATTGGGGGTCATAGACATCCCTATTCCTATCAATAATGAGAGCATTTTTTGCGTTTTGAGCATGCATATTTCTTGTCGAATTTGGCATAGAAATCTGCGATCGTGTCGTATCAATTTCGACTTTACAAGACAAAATGTGAAAGCAGCCGAGCTAAGCGAAGCAGCTGTGTTCTTAACAGTGAGGATGGCAAAATTTAACCAGAAGAGATGAACAAACAGTGCAACACCGCCGGTACTGCAAACAAGTACCAATATTAGGTACCTAGGTACCTTATGGAGGGAATGTGAGCCCCCTGCTAATGGTAGGAATGAACGAAGCCATTGTGTTCCCAAAGAACGTCGTGGATAACACGGAGCTGGAGCCTGCACTTGCGACACCCGGAAACTGCAGCCAACCTGGCAAGAGAAAATCCTCGCTTTTTCCTCCACTGCCATGGAGGGTAGATCCACTAAAAATAGGTAGCTAAATGCGGGAGGCAGGCCCCTGTAGGACTCCAAGTCGGCAATTGATGCGCTCAGCTTTACCCCGCAAACCTCCAAATTCTCGGGTTGAGCTTCGATTGTCGTCAAGTGGGTTCCCACCATTGCATAGAATTGCATCACATGGATCAAAATCCACATTGCGACACGATGTAAATTTCTACAGACCATACTTCGTTGCGGCCCTGCAGATAATGACGCAGGATACTGTAGAGTCCGGTAATCCAGGCCAGAATGGCTCAAACAGCAGTCCAGTACGTCGCGCAGTGCGATCCAAGAATGGGTGTTTGACTTGCAGGTATGGTGTGACAGGTGTGCCAATTTTGCCCTCCCAGCGGCTGCGTCGTTACTGATTTATAACGAGAACCAACGGGCAGACGACGGAAAGTCCGCTGCGACGAAAATCGACCGCACTGCGGTCATTGTCAGCGACTAAATCTGGCATGTCAATGGCGTATGTCCTCTGCCACGACTGACGGCGCTACCACAAGCTCCGATGCAAGACCAAGTCCTGCGGCACCGAGAACGCACGCCAGACGCCCCCGTGAGGAGCGCGTATCCAACCCACAAAATGCCAGCACACCTTGCTTACGTCGCGCCATGAGAGGTCTCGGGAGTCAACAGGCACAGGGGCATGCACCCGCAACGCTCCAGGCCTCGGGCGTCGACCAGTTCTTTGACTACGCCACATTTCTTTGGACTGATGGGGGACTCTTGGGCCACACGGAACTTGAGCTTGATAGTGACTGGATGGTAATCACCCTTTTTGCGATGCATTTGAGAAGTACATGCCGCATATGACTAATCACTTTGCATTTGATCTTGCAGACACCCGACAACCAAGGGCATGTTGATTTGGATTTTTCGCTGGTTTCATCGGCCACCCGGCCATCGGAGAGCAGAGCTGTCAGGCACACAGGCCAGTCACTCAGTCCACCGGCTGCACCCGGCGATGAAACGGCGCTTCAAGGTGCGGACGGCGACTTGTTGAGATATTTTGTCAACTCGGTTGTTCCGCCACTTCTGGAGGTTGAGACGCAGAAGAAATGGAATACCATGAGGCATGTCCTTCTTTCCATGGCTACCACATCTTCCATGGTTCGATCCGCGATCCTGGCATTCGCAAGCCTGTTGCGATGCCGCCGAGAGACGCCGTGGATGCAAACAACACAGGTCCACTACCAGGCTGCAAGTGACGAACTCGCTCGCGCCGGAGATACATCCGACCAAGATCTGGTAAAGTACAGCAAAAAGCGAAAGGATCTGCTGGCCACGCTATTCTTTCTTTGCTATATCGACATTCTAGAGGAAAGGATGGACACAACGCATGCAAACCTCAAGCGTGCCTACGAGGTGTTTAGTCTTGGCCATGGAAGTGACTTTGATCCTGTGGAAATGCAGATACTCTCCTGGATTCGTCTTCTGGACGCCCGTGCTGTGTCGGCAGGAGGCGATGGCCTTTTCCTGAACGACAAGGATGAGAATTTGCTCGTGCAGCCCTCGCCGGCAACAGCTGACAACCCGGATGACGAGCTGACACATCCCAGTAATGATATTGAGGACGTTCTATTTGAGTTGCTGTACCAACCGGGTCATATCTTTTACCAAAAAGTCCAATCGTTCATGGGCCGCATCTCAAAGATTGATCCATGGCACCGGACTCGCGGCACCGTTGAGGATGAAACCGAGGTGATGAACATCGCAGCGGCCATTCTTAAAGACCTACGTGCTCTTTACGATAACAGACCCAAGTTGATGGATCATGCCGTCGCTGGGCAACTAAAAGCGCCACACGTGAGCTTCGAAATAGCAGCTTCAGTGACACGAGCGTTCCGAGCATATCTCGCCAACTTCCACGCCAGCAAGGTCCATCTTCATCGTGTGGCATACAAGCAACTTCCATTGACGGCTGATACGAAGGACGCACTTGTGCAGATCCGTCTTCTGGCACAACTCATGGTCGACGAGTTCTCCGACTCTGATGGGCAACTCTCGCCGGGGCAACAAAATACCGCGTCGACGGGGACCGAAACGGGTCCGGAGGGAACTTTGATCAGCGGTCCGCTGGGGCAAACGTCAGAGTCGCTCCCGGTTACGTTGTTATGGCCGCTGCTCATGTTGGGCTCCGAGGAGAAAGACCCGAACGAGCGAGAGTGGATCCGAGGGCAGATTATTAGGATGGAAAAGGTGGCGTCAAATGCCAGGGCCACAGCGCAAGTTCTGGAAGAGGTTCAACGACGTCAAGATTTGACGAATACCCGCCAGGACATTCGGTCTGTCATGCACGCCGTGTTCAGTCGGGATTGGGCTATTGTGTAAGGATCAGTTCAGCGATACTAGGCCACAAAACCTCCTCAGTACAGGAACAATTCCGAGCTGGATTAGTTGACTGCCGTCAGACAGTCCATACGGTGAGCATGTCTGCCCGCATTGGCAAAAGTCTCCCGAGTCTCTGGAGTAGCGAATGTCACTTAATTGGGCCCGACAAATTTCGCTATAGAGCCAGGATATGGTCGGCTCGTGGTTTGCCGACCGAGAAACGACCCGATCGGCAGTGTTACCGAGGGCCTTCTCCGCACAACTCCGCACCTCTCCGCATATCGTCTCTTCCACAGCAACGACAACGGCGCGAGTCAACAATCTGGGGTTTCTCCATGGGGTAAAATACCGGCCTGCAGGATCTCGCGTGATTTCCACATGGGGGTACTGATGAAAGTGGTCGGATATGGCCCGAAACCGCTTGTTGTGGGGGCGGCGGTCTGTCCACCTCCTCATCTGCTGGGTGGTGTAATAATTAGATGCCCTTTATAAATATCATGGCGAGGACACGTTTGCTCTTCCGAGTCTTTGTATATTGCTGGATTTTGGGTCGGCGTACGCATTTACCGCTCTATAGTCGCATCCTCCCACGCTCGAGACTTGGTTTCCAACAATGGCAGCGAATCAAGCGGATGTGGTCAAGGTGCTCAAGACGCCTGGCGGCAGTCTCCACCTTGAGACGATTGATGCAGATTTGAAGGTCACCGAAGATGGAGTTCTCATTGAGGATCGAGAGCACAAGGAAAAGGCATTGGTGCGAAAGATTGACAGCCGCATGATGCCATTAATGATGCTGCTCTGTAGGTTTTCCTGACTCCCTTGTCCTATCTCGAATCTTTGTGGCCATGGCTGGCCATAGCTGACAATAAAAAATAAAAAAAGATGTTCTCAACTATATCGACCGCAACAACATCGCGACTGCGCGGCTCGGCAGCTTCGAGAAGGACATTGGTCTTCACGGCACCCAATACAATACCGTCATCAGCATTTTCTTCGTCGGCTACATCTTGACACAGATCCCAACCAACATGATACTGAACAAAGTTCGCCCGTCTCTGTTCCTACCAGCTGTTATGATCTGCTGGGGCTCGGTCAGCGCGTGTACAGGCGCAGTGCAGAACTACTCTGGCATGATAGCCCTGCGGTTCATGTTGGGATTTGTTGAGGCGCCCTTCTTCCCCGGTGCCCTCTTTCTATTCAGGTAGGTTGATGTCGTTCCGCTCCGGGTCTCGTATTATAGCTTTGCAAGTAACTCTTCCATGTGGGAAATTCTGACTAATAGATGCTATCTCTCGTTTGTAGCTGTTGGTACACCAAAAAGGAGCTGGCCAAGCGTATTTCCATCCTTTTTGCGGCAGGACAGATGGCTGGCGCCTTTAGTGGCTTTCTGGGCTCGGCCATCATGGGTGGCATGAACGGGGTTGCGGGAATCGCTGACTGGCGCTGGCTTTTCATCATTGAGGGTGTCATGACCATACCGGTTGCCTTTCTTACATACTTTGTCGTTCCTGATGTAGGTCTTGCCCTTCGGAATGCTACCTACCCCCTTTCAACCCTTGGTAGCTCGCTCAGTGTAGCGGACACTAACCAGCTATATAATAGTACCCAACCAATACCAAGTGGCTCAGCGATGAGGAACGTGTTCTGGCTGTGTTGCGTATTGCAGAGGAAGCAAACGAGGAAGATGACCGAGAGGAAGTTTCGGCGTTCCAGGGCCTCAAACTTGCCTTTACCGACGTTAACCTGTACTTGATCTGGATGATGCAGCTGGGCCTCAACACTGCTGCGGCTTTTACCAACTTTTTCCCTACCATCGTCCAAACGCTGGGCTATCCACAGCGCGAAACTCTCCTGCTCAGCTCGCCGCCGTATGTCTTTGCTGCCATCCTCGGCATCAGCAACTCGTGGCACAGCGACGCCAAGCGCGAGCGGTGGCTGCACATCCTGTGGCCGCAGGTTTTTGCCTGTGTTGGTTTCATCATCTCGGCCACGACTCTCAATGTGGCGGCACGGTACACGGCCACTTTTATGATGATGAGCATCTATGGCAGCTTCGGCGCGATCCTGTCGTGGGTGTCGACCTCGCTGCCGCGCCCATCGGCCAAGCGCGCCGTGGCCTATGCCTTTGTCAACGCCATGTCGAACCTCGCGTCAATCTACGCCAGCTACTTTTACCCCGCAACCCAGGGTCCGCAGTACTGGCAGGCCAATATCGCAAACGTGGCCTTTAGCGGCATGTGCATTGCCATGGCCACTGCGTTGAGGTTCTACCTATCCTGGAGGAACAAGAAGCTGGACGACGCTAGCGCCGAGGACATGGCCGCCGAAGGGACGGCCAACGGCACAAAGACCAAGGCGCTAGCAGCAAGATGGCAGTGTCACCCCGATTACCGTTATACCCTCTGAAGGGGCCTAAATGGGTAACTACCTATTTGTATTCAGTCCATGTCGGGGTTTATAGCTGTGGTCAGGGCGCACCGGACATAAGGTATAGCCGGGGACGAGATTAGCGTTCTTCTTATCGTGCAGTTTTTAGTGCAATCCTTTGTAATGAGGCACAATTTGATCGTCCATTTTCTACGTCACAATTTTGCCTACCCCGTACCTAGCTTCAATTTGTTGATTCGCCGGTACCTCGTTTAGCCTCAGAAATCCACCGTCCAGGCAACAATGCCCCCTGATCAAGCTATCCAATTGGACTCAGACATGGGCGCCACTGCTGCCTGTCTTGGATTGGAACAGGGGACGAGTGCATTCTCAAGCTCAAATTTCTTTTATAATGCGGGAACTTTCGCCTCAATCATGACAAGTCTCAGCAAAGACTTTGTCGCAAATCGAATCAAATAAAACGCACCATGGCCTCATTGAGCACCCTCGCAGGTGAAATCCTGTCAACAATCGCGGCCAACTTGGATCCTTGGACCCCCGGTTTCAGCTACGCGGAAGATGAGCATTCCGAGTGGAACGCAGACCTCAAAAGCCTCGACGATCTGCGCAATCTGCGCTTGACGTGCAGGGCGCTCCACGACGCCGCGACGCGGCAGCTCTTCCGCATCGTGCGCCTGCGGCCCAGCGACGAGTCGGCCGACAAGTGGGGCAACATGGCCGACTCGCCGACGCTGCGGGCCCACGCCCGGGAGGCCATCATCGACACGGTCATGAGCGAGGAGATCGACGAGCAGGAGCTCTGGAAGCAGCCAGAGTCGTGGACCGCCGCCCTGGGCCGCCTGGGCGAGTTCCCCGGCGTCGACGCGGTGGCGCTGCGCTTCTCGTCGCTGTGCGGCGCCGAGACGGGGGATTTTTTCGAAAAGGACGTGCCCGAGACGCAGAGCGGCCGCAGCGACACCCTGGACGCGGTGTTTGGCGCGCTGGCCCGCGTCAACGAGCTGCCCGGCCGGGGCATCCGGGCCCTCAGCGTCAAGAACCTGCAAAACATTGTGCATGAGGGCGCCGACGGTCAGGACTTCAAGTCGGTCGTGTCGGGTCTCAAGGAGCTGCACGTCGCCGTCTGCACCGAGTCGGACGACGCCGCCCCCGAGAACAGCATCACGATGCCCGAGGTCAAGTCCTTCTGGGCCCCTGGCGGGTTCGTCGACAAGTGGCTCAAGCCGGCGGCGCAGGGCCTGACCAGCCTGACGCTGTACTGCGACGACTACTTTGGCCTCCTTCCCGAGTTTGACACCTCCGACATCAGCTTCCCCAACCTGCGGGCGCTGTCGCTGGGCAACTTCAACTTTGCCTATGATTGGCAGGTCGACTGGATCGCGTCTCACAAGGCGTTGCGTACGCTGTGGCTCGACGACTGCCCCATAGCGCACTACTTTAACGTCCTCGACTACGGCCTGGAGGAATTCCGCACAGGAGAGCTCACAAAGCTACCGCAGACCTCTGAAGAAGAATTGGGATACGTCAGTTCACTGAGGTGGTCGGCCGTGTTTGACAAGTTTCGCGAGGCCTTGCCGGAGCTGGAGGACGTCCGACTGGCGCATGGCGCCTGGGAAGGGGTACGTTATGCTCACCCCTCTAAACCCCCACCCAGGAATGCTGTATGCTAAATTGTAGGGCCGATAAACATAAAAGATGCAGTCCCAAGCCTTTGAGCGGCGCCACAGCCTGCCCCTCGGTCTCCTCAGGAAGCGGTACATGGGCTTCAACGGCAGCATTGGCCCCTCTCAGTGGGTCGAATGCCGAGAGCGTTCCAAGGTCGAGCCCGACGGCACTGTCAAAGAGTATCTCTGCTACACTGGTTTCTCTGGGGGGGATGTCCTCCCGCCCAATATGGAGGATCCAGCTGTGGAGGAGGCCGACATCAAGGCATATGCTAGATTGATGGCTGGCCTGTCACTGGAGTCGTGAGCTTCTAGCCACGGCTCGGGTGGGTTCGAACGTATCTACGTTGGTGTTTGTTCTATTGCAGTCAGTTCTCTTGTGTCCAGCGTTTACATCTCAAAATCATCAAAAAGACCCTAAGCTTTACATAAGATCTCTGTTTATTTTGCTTCTTGTGCTTTTGCCTACCAGTTTAATTTCTCTGGAGTCTACTGTATTTGGTCAATGAAACACCGGCAACTTAACTTCCTTCCCACTGGTCAAGATACAGATACTCGGGTGGAGAAGCAGGCTCACCTTTGGCCATCAGCTTATCCAGCCGAAGCTGGTCGACCTTTTCCTCGATCCCAGCGGCCATGCGGGCAATTGCTTGCCGCAGGCCTTTCGGAACCATGGGTATCTGGCTCGACAGGACGAGAAAGTCGTCAGCATCGGTCACGCTGATGTTGCGGTGGCCGATCAGGGGCAGCACGCACTCGAGAAACTTCCAGTCCTGCGCGTAGAGCGCCTTGGTCAGATGTCCTGGCTGTCTGCCAGGGATGCTCTTTTGGATTTTGAAGGGAGAAAAGCAAAGGAGCGCGGTCCACAACATCTTGATGTCCGACTGGGGATTCCACTCTCCCGCTTTGCCATGGATGTATGTTTGGAAACGAGGGAACCGACGCCGTTGTCGATCTTCAGCAGCCTTCTGGAGTCCAGTCATGATCTTTATCCATTCTTCAGGCGTGGCCTCATCATGCCAAAAGTAAAAGGGGTGGCAGTCAAAGTAGCCGGGAATCGTCTGGCCAGCATGGGTCGGGAACTGGTGAAACTGGGGCGGCGCAAAGGGGAGCCGCGTCCAGTCCAGCCGCACACCTTCAACCAGCTCTCTCACTATGCAGTCCATTCTGTACCTCCGTCCGTATACCACGTATGGCAGCCGAAATGCCAAAAACGGTTCATGTCCTCTTGCCACCGCATCTATCCAGCGGTAGGGCTCAGTGACAAGTTCGGCAGCCCAATCTATGATATAATCCCTCAGGACGTCAGCTTTGCCGTTCAAGATTGGGTCGGATAGAGTACCTTGCTCGATGGGAGGGGTGGCCAAGAGTTCTCGCACAGCTTCCTGCCTAAACCAGCGCATGTCGGTTTTTCCGCCGTCGAGAAGGAATCTGAGGTGGCTAGGTGTAAGTGAGACATGGCCGCAGTGTTGCGTCAGACGCTCGATCAAGATCCCAAAGTACCGAACGACAAGAGATTCACAAAGCCCACCTTCGTACATGGCGCACCACTCCAGAATGAGCTGCAGCCCGCCATACAGCGGATCGTCGGTCCTGCCGTCGATGTTCTTGTAGATGCGCGGGTTGGTGCCGAGAGAGGACAGATTGGCGCCGGCATCGAGGAGGGCCTTGAAGGCAACCAACACCTCGGTGGAGCCTTCTGACTTCCATTCCGAACCGTCGGCTGTCTCCCAAATTACCCTGCCAAGCTTCCACCACACGGCATAGGCCAGTGGCGTGAGCGATAAGCCGACGGAGCCCCTGGTTTGCCCATCGGAAAAATCAGGAAAGCCCGAGATGGGCGCTGCTTGCGCGCCTAGCTCGGGGCCAGACCCTTGCTCAACATTCGAGGCTTCGTAAGCGACATTGCAAGCCTCTATATCTGCCCCGAGCGCAATCAGTTTAGCAAGTACATCCTTTACGGCATGAGGAGGACATTCTGCCAGGACGTGGATGGGTCTGCAGCCAAGGATGGTTGGCTCGATTGCTTCTACGCAGGCCCCGAGATCATCAGGGCGATGTCGGATCAGCATGTCGATGATCTCGACGCTTCCGGTCCTGACGGCGTCATGGAGAGCTGTACGGGCCACCAGGACGCCGGCGTATACATGGCTCTGCAGGTGGGCAGGGAGCAGCTCAGTCTGGCCATTGGCATATGCGGTGAGCAAGGGGACCCCGAGCTGAAGGAGCACGTCGACCATGCCCAAGTTGCCACTGTTGATTGCCGTGAACAGAGGTGGATATCTCCTGCAGCCGTCGGCTCGACAGCCCTGGAGGGTGGAATCTGCATCGATCCGGCGAGCGGGGCACTCCCTTCTCATGCCGCAGCACTTATAACAGCACGAGATGAAGTCGCCAACGGGGTCTGCGCCATGAGCAAGCAGAAGCTCGGCAACGTGGTTGTTCTGACAATAGATGGCGACGTGCAGGGGTGTGAAGCCTGCCTGTTTCCACATGATCCACGACCAGAACCACTTCGTGGACGAGGTTGGTACTGGAGCCTCGGCCAAGCTCCAGTATGCGTCGTCGATGTCGACAATGGCTTCGGGGTGGGCTCCTTTACTGTACCGGGAGAGGAGACGGTTCAACTTTGTGTTTGCCTCACCCTTGCCCATACCTTTTACGGACAGATTCAGCGATCCGACAGATGCACCGGCCTCGAGTGCGATCCGAGCCAGCTCGTGATCGCCAGAAACGCATGCGAAGATAAGTGGGAAGCTGTCGCCCATGCTGGTGTGCCGCAGGACCATGTGGTACCTGGCTGTATCATGAAGATGTTTGGAGGTCTGCATGAGCCGCACGAGGTCCGATGGCCCGAGCTGTAGACAGACGTGGTCGAGAATCTCGGCTGGCAACAGACACAGGGATAAAGCGGGCTGAGGCATGGTGGTAGTTGGAGGTTGCGATATGCTGCTTGGTCGGTATGCTGATATGATCTGTAGAGTGTTCAGTAATGCTCAAGTGTGCAAAGTTGTTTGGTGGCCAATCGAATCCCATGATTTAGACACGGTCGATTGTGTTTGCTCTTATGTAGAGACGTCATTTTTACCAGCGAATTTCTCAAGGAGAACTAGACAAAGACATTATCCAGACACATTGGTGTTTGTCATTGGTAAACTGTTGTAAACATATCCATTGTTTCTATTGTAAACAAACACACTTGGGCGAACGGCAAAGGTCCTAAATCCAACATCACCGAAAGGTCATTGTTCCTGCTGCAATCGAGTTGCAATCGTCAGTCAACATCTTCAACTTTGCGAATGCATCTTGTGTGGTGGAAGAAATCATGACGCTGCGGGGTGATGCAGGGGATGGATGCATTCTCTGGGGAACAGAACAGAATAGTCCGACCTTTCCCCGGGAAATTTTACCGAGCAAGGTAAGCCGATACGCTCAACCGAGGAGCCGGTAAGCATATCTCAGAGTTGAGAATGGATCTAGACTTGGCGTGTCCCAGTCAAAATCCAGCTGTTCCATTGATTCGGTGCCAAAAACAAGCAAGTACTGCGTATTATGGGGTAATATGGAAGCCTTGATGACCCACTAGACCACGTGTCGGCGCAAATTTTCGACGCCCAGTCTCGCCGGCTTCCGTCCACATTCCGACCTACTATTGTACGTAAAGCTATAATGAGGTAAAAGTAACAGACAATGCCTGGGGTACATACCTCCACAACACTTCCATAGTTGAGGTGAGCTTGATGTCACTACTTCCTTTCCATGTCAACTGATCCTGCCCTCCAAAGCAAAGAATTCTATTTTACCACGAGTACCAGTCTACAGCTGAGTTTGTCAACCGTAGCGAGGTTAGATTTAATACCGCACAGCTTTCGCGTGGCCAGCAATCGTGCCCTTTTTACGCGGTAGTATAGTGCGCAAAGTGGGATCTACAACATGTCAACAAGGTCAAGGTCTTTTGGAAAGCTAGATGCAATACCGCATAGGAGAGTAAACTCCACTGCCGAAGATTAAACGAACCCACTCCGATGCGTCTGTTTAATGTACCCCAGCCCAACCCCCTCACCACTCCGCACGACCAAAAAAAAGTCCCGGGACCGTCACCATACCGTATCGTCATAGGCACCAAGATGAAGTTGCCCATGCTACCTCGCGCAGTATGAGCTGACTCGGAGGAGGTAGGTAGCTAGTCACACCGGAAATATGACGAACGACTCGCTTGGCCAGGATGGCCTCGAGAGCTCAACAAGTCTGGTTGCATGCTCCCCCTCAATAACGGGTCGGGTGGGTGGGCGCAAATTCCCTTATTTCCGTATCAGTTCCAGTCCTCTTCTTGGTGCTCGCCTGGCAAGAGACTCATAAATCTTGGGGAAGACCCCGAATCGGTGAGCAGGGTCGACTGTCGTTCACCACCCTCTGTCTTCACCTTCTTTCTCCTTCCCACAAGTTCCCGAGACATCTCTCTTCCTTTGGCGGAACCGCTCGAAAAGATGGCTCGTACTTTGTGGAAGCTGGCACTCCTTGGTGCCTTGCCGGGACTGTCTTCTGCAGCTCTCTCCACCGTGGTAGGGGACTCGTGCAACCAGTATGCGGGAACTGCCAACGCGACGACTGGAGTTACCAGATGGCTTGGGATTCGGTATGCCTCCCCGCCCGTTGGCTCTTTGAGGTTCATGCCGCCTCAGGATGCGCCTTGCCAGAATGGTATTCAGAACGCGACACAGGTAAGCAGCGCTCATGTCTGGCCCTGAGACTTTCTCCAAGTAGCTCAGCAGTACATGCGGTGGCTGACAAGACATGCAGCACGGGCCGATATGCATAGGGACCGGAGAGTCCGAGAGTGCCACTCGCTCGGAAGACTGTCTTTTCCTCGACATCTACGCGCCGTCCAATGCCACTTCATCCTCCAAGCTCCCGGTTGTCATGTTCATCCAGGGCGGCGGCTTCAACAAAAACTCCAACTCCAACTACGACGGCACAGGGCTGGTCAAGGCTGGCGATTACGGCCTGATCGCCATAACTTTCAACTACCGCGTCGGGCCCTATGGCTTCCTCACCAACGGCAACGAGGTCGAGCCCAACAACGGGCTAAAGGACCAGCGCAAGGCGCTCCAGTGGATCAAGAAGAACATTGCGCAGTTCGGTGGCGACCCGGACCACGTCGTCCTGATCGGCGGTTCGGCCGGAGGGGCGAGCATCTCCCTGCAGCTGATCGCGTACGGCGGCAAGGACGAGGGCCTGTTCCACGGCGCAGCCGCCACGGCGGTGTCTTTTGCGACTGTGCTGACCGTGGAGGAGTCCCAGTACCAGTACGACAACTTTGCCATCCTCGCAGGCTGTGCGGTCGCCGACTCGCTGGCCTGCCTGCGGTCCAAAAACACCACCGAGCTGCAGGCCGCCAACAAGCCGAGCGCTTACCCGGGGGCCTCCGAGGCGCCGCTGTACATGTGGAACCCCGTGGTTGACGGCGACATGCTGACGGAGCTGACCTATACCGCCTTCGAGGAGGGAAGGTTCCTCCGCGTTCCGGTCATCTTTGGCACGTCAACCAACGACGGGCGGTCCTTTGCCCCTCGAGGAACGTCGACGCTCGGCCAGAGCAACACCTTCCTGAAAGACCAGTTCCCGTACATGACGATTGAGCAGATGGGCAAGATCAACGACATGTACCCCAACGAGAACAACACCTGCCCCGACACAGGCTGCTACTTTGGGCAGGCCGCCGCAGCGTACGGTGACGTGCGCTACATGTGTCCCGGCATGTGGATCTCGTCGATATATGAAAAGTTTGGACAGGGCAGCAAGTCCTGGAACTACCGATATGACGTCGAGGACCCGAAGCAGGTTGCTTCAGGAGAGGGTGTGCCACACACGGTAGGTTGAACCATCCGAACCATCCGAACCCCGCATTGACAACCGAGTTTTTTCTTCTTCTCTTTTTTAAAGCTGACCATGACGTTCATGTTGAAACGCAGTCCGAGAACCAAGCCATCTTTGGCCCCGAGTACACCAACGGTGGCGCACCGGCAAGCCTCTACCCCGGCCAGATCAACGCGCACGCCGTCGATGTCACTCAGGGATACTGGACCAGCTTCATCAGGACTCTGGATCCCAACACGCACAAGGTGGCCGACGCGGTCAATTGGGATACGTGGACTGACGCGGGTCACAAGCGATTGCTCATTGCGACAGGTGGCAAGTCCAGCATGGAGGTTGTGGACGACAAGACCCGAGAGAGGTGTGAATACATCACCTCAATTGGCGTTTCCATCAAGCAGTAATTATAAAGTATATAATAATTATTGAATAGAAGCCATAATTCTGCAACAGTGCATTGGAAGAAAGACCCCTCGATAAATTGTGACCAGGTTGCAGGCTACGTCGCCAGACTTTTCTCTTTACGGGTTAGGGTCACGATGCTAACAACTGGAAAGCCTGCGGCCTCGGCATTATGGTGGGGCTACCATCGGTAATCCTTCTCGATTTTGATCTGCCCCGGATTTTAACAAGGTTGTTTACCGAGGCATGGGGTCGGGAATGACTACCAGAAGAAAGAAGAGTGGCCTTTTGGGGGGTTGATCGTTGGACGGAAAGAAGCCGAATGTTGAGTTGTGCTGCATTTTTGTTTTCCAGTTGCGATAGTAAATTTTGCAGTTCCGAGATAGGATCCAGCCTACGGCACAATTTCGTTCGAGTCAACTCTAATTCCCGGACCCCTATTCCCCTTTGTTGGGGTAGAGAGAAATAACGTCATCCGAACTCTCAGTGGGTGCATCTCGTCCACAATCACATTTGGGTGAAATTGGTCAAGCCAATCCTTTATTGTTATTCGCCAATTGTTCAGATTGTTTTCAAACCATCAATTGGAAAATGTCGAGAAATAACACATCCGTCGTGCTGGCCGAGCGGCCCAAGCCCAAAATCATCCCGGGCAAGACTTTTGCCAAGAAGGTGCAGCCGGCGCCTACCGAGGCCGACCTCAAGGATGGACAAATCTTGGCCGAGACGCTGTACATTGGCCTCGACCCAGCTATGCGTGGATGGCTAAATGGTGAGTCGCAGCAAACAGCAAACACGATAACCCTCAATCAGCCACAAACCAAGTACACAGCTAAAAAAAGAGAATCCAAAAACCCCCAGATGCCCGCTCATACGTCCCACCCGTCCAGATCGACGAGGTGATGCGAGCCGCCGCCGTCTGCCGCGTGCTGGCCTCGCGCTCCAAGCTGGCCAAGCGCGGAGACCTCGTGTCCGGCATGCCCGGCTGGCAGGAGATCAGCATCCTGTCGGAGAAGGGCCCGCGGTCCTTTGACGCGCCCTTTGCCGTCCCGCCCAACGGCCGCCCCACCGACATGCTCGGCGTGCTGGGCATGACGGGCCTGACGGCCTACATGGGCGTCAAGCACGTCGCGGCCATCAAGCCGGGCGACACCGTCGTCGTCTCGGGCGCCGCGGGCGCTACCGGCAGCGTGGTCGGCCAGATGGCCAAGCACGTCTACGGCGCCGGCCGCGTCGTGGGCATCGCGGGCGGTGAGGACAAGTGCCGCTGGCTGGTCGAGGAGCTGGGTTTTGACGCGGCCATTGACTACAAGGCGCCCGACTTTAAGAAGAAGTTTGCCGAGGCGACAAAGGGGTTCATTGACGTCTACTGGGATAACGGTGAGTCTATTGTCTGCAGGGAAGGGAGAGAGGAAAAGGAGACGAAAAAAAAAAGAAAAAAAAGAAAAAAAAAAAAACAGGAGCAACAGCAACTACGGTAAGGGAAATTCTTGGCTAATCTGAATCATGATTTCACCCTGTGCAGTTGGCGGTGAGATCCTCGATTTGGCGTTGGCTCGCGCTAAGAAGCACGCGCGGTTCGTCATGTGCGGCGGCATCAGCACCTACAACGACAGCGCTAACGAGGTCCGGGGGCCAAAGGTGAGAACCCACCGTTCCGTCGACAATCCACCGTCAAAGAAAATGCATGACGCGACGACAACAAGGGCTAATGTTTACCTAAATTAGAACATCAACATGGTCATCGCCATGTCCATCAGGATGCAAGGCTTCATCGTCTTCGACTACATCAAGGAGTACGCCCAGGCGCGTCAGGATCTGGCCAAGTGGCTCCAGGAGGGCAAGATTAAGCGCGGCGAGACGATTGTCAAGGGCGGAATGGATGTCATTGAGCAAACTCTGGTTGATCTATTCAACGGTGTCAACAAAGGTGAGTCAGGCCCTTTGTTTGCCTCTGAATTTCGCAAGCACCATTACTAACACCCTGCGCGTGCCCTCAAAGGAAAACTGCTCGTCGAGGTCAAGAACCCGGATTCTGCGAAGCTGTGAGGGAGGGGCGAATTAATGAGAAGCGGATGGGGGCGGGGACTAAATGAGGCAGTGGCTGTATTTCTTTGGTCAGATGCCGGTAACAAGAATACGATGTTCTGGGCCCCCTCTATTCAGTTAGATTAGAGAGCCCAAGGTAGTTCGTAAGCTTGTTTGTTACTTTAGTCTGCAGAAACCCTGATCATCGCGATTCTAATCCTAAAAGGGCAATAAAAAAGCCACAAACAATGCACGAGTTAATCATCTAGAATCTAGAATCCCGACATGAATAAACCCCCCAGCTGTGCTCTATTGCTGACAATTTGCAGGATTAATGCAGGCAAAGAAATTCTTGACAAGTGGACCGGCCGGAGGTGAACCATTCTCGGCATTCTCTTACTCGATCGTTACTCGATCAAAACCTCATCCATCTCCCGTGGAACTCAAAGGAGGTCAGATGGGTGCCGAGAGCGGCCTCTGGTTCTGTCAGTTGATTGGTCGGATAAGGATCTCGACCTGCCCCACCCCTGCAATCTGTCTAAGATCAATGCAACAACGGCCGCAGAAAAATGCACCTGGTTTGCTGGTCTCTTGGGGTGGCAGCCTGAAGACAGGGTTCCAAGGTGAGGAAAAAATTCACTCCCTTTACCACAAGAGGTACTTTTTGTTTCCTATTACCGGTGGACAAGTTACTTCCGTATCTTTTGCCGAGCCAATTGGCAAACATCGATAAGCTCTTCTTGCCTTGCATTTTTTTCCAAGGTCTTTCTTTGTTTGCTTGGCCGCGCGCAAGCCCTTTTTTGCGTTTCTTTTCACTTTCTCTTTGTTTCTGTTTTGTTTCCAAACCCGCCAAGCATTTCGATCCCAGGCTCGGTCTCCCATCATATGGATCCGGTGGATGAACGCTGGGGGTGTGCCATTGTTCCAGATCATTCGTCAAGACTGCGTAGTAAAAGCACATTATATGCCGGTTCAGGGCTCTGTGGATACGATACAACAACAACCCAGTCCCTGAATGGCATCTGCTTGTGGCTAATGCTACACACCGTACTAGCATGATGGCGAGAAAAAAAAAAAAAAAAAAAGGTCGGCAGCGTCGGAGCGGGCGAAACGGGCCAGCCAGGTCAGGTTGGCCGCGTCGATGGGAGATGCTATTGCCGAATCGTTTCCTTTCCCCAGAGAAACGACGCCGGCTCCGCCCTAACGACGGGCCCGTCCGCTTCTCTCTTGCTGACTCGTGCCGTCACATAAAATGTTTGCTCCCCCCCCTAGCCTGGTTTTCCATTTTGTTGCAGAAATAGCATGTCCACGGATATCTCCTTTCCTCATCCCATATTCATCTGTCACCAAGGCCAACCCGTCCCGCGCCTCAGCTCACAAGATAAAAAGAACACAAACGCACAAAGTTGACGTCTTGTCCCCTTGCACAAGGACGGCCAAGTAAGTTGGCTTTCCGAGCCACCAATCTCATTTGTCCTCTCTTATCAGCAAGTTATCCGCAGTTCTCGGCGTATCTGCGATAAGACTTGCCGTCATATCTTTGGTGGCACGCAAGCTTGGAGCTTGGCTATTTTGGGCTTGTCGATCGGACGGTTAGCAACATATCGAAGCTCTGTTGCTAGCCCGCTCGGATCTTTGGCTGCCACAATAGATTCTCTTTTTTGTTTAAACGCTCGCTCTTTTGTTTGGATTTCGAACCTGGATTTCGAACCTGAACTTCATTCAGTCAGACCAAACCACAAATCATATCCTACATAGCCTGCACCAAACCCCAAAGATGGGATCTCAAGTTGAACCACTCGCCGTACTGGTGTCCACCCGGGCAGTACTCACCCTCGAAGATGACAGTTTGGTCCTCTCTCCAGCAACCATCACCATCTCCCCAAACTCTGGCAAGATCATAGCCATTGTCCCAACAATACTACCAGCAAGCTCTTTCCCATCGTCGGTAGCATATATTGACCAGTCGCCAAAACTTTTACTCCCTGGATTAGTCGACGCTCATGTTCACCTCAACGAGCCCGGCAGGACAGAATGGGAGGGGTTCAACACGGGCACGCGCGCTGCTGCATCAGGGGGCGTCACCACGGTCATCGACATGCCCCTGAACGCCATCCCGCCCACCACGACGGTGGCAAACTTTCAAGAGAAGCTCAAGGCAAGCGTGGGGCAGTGCTGGGTCGACGTGGGCTTCTACGGCGGCGTGATCCCGGGCAACTCCCAAGACCTCCTCCCCCTGGTGGACGCGGGCGTCCGTGGGTTCAAGGGTTTCCTGATCGACTCGGGAGTGGATGAGTTCCCCGCGGTGTCGGCAAAGGACATTGCACTGGCAATGAAGGCGCTCAAGGATGCGCCGACGACGCTCATGTTCCACGCAGAAATGATCCCTCCGATCGCGGACAGCGTCGGCGACTCGGTGCAGTCGTCGGCACCACCGCTTGCACCCAAGGGCGCGCTGACGGCATACAGCACGTTCCTCGAGTCGCGCCCTCCCGAGTTCGAGACGTGCGCCGTGAGCGAGATCCTGAGCATGACGGACCTCGCGCCCGATCTGCACCTGCACATTGTGCACCTGTCCGCGACCGAGTGCATCCCGCTGCTGCGCGAGGCGCGCAGGAGGGGCGTCAACGTCACGGCCGAGACGTGCTTCCACTACCTGGGCCTGGCGTCCGACGACATCGAGGACGGCGACACGCGGCACAAGTGCTGCCCCCCCATCCGCAGCAAGACCAACCAGGACGGCCTCTGGAGCGAGCTGGTGCGGGCCGACCAGCACGACGGCGTCATCAAGACCGTCGTCAGCGACCACTCGCCCTGCACGCCCGAGCTCAAGCTCCTGCCCAACCGCCTCGCGCCGCCGCCCGCCCGACCCCCGTTCCCGCACCACTCGGACTCGGGCATCGACGTGTCGTTCAGCCCGACCGAGAAGAACAAGAAGCTCGAGGCGAGCAGGAGGAGCAGCGGCAGCAGCAGCAGCGACGCACCCGCACCGGTGCAGCACACGGCGCAGGGCGACTTCTTCGCCGCCTGGGGAGGCATCTCGTCGGTCGGGCTGGGGCTCCCGATCCTCCACACCATCGCGACGCGGCGGGCGCGGCAGGGCCTCGAGGCGCCGACCATCGTCGACATGGTCCGGCTGACGAGCCAGGCCACGGCCAAGCAGGTCGGCCTGGCGCACCGCAAGGGCGGGCTCAAGGTCGGCATGGACGCCGACGTGTGCGTGTTTGACGACGCGGCCGAGTGGGCGCTGCGCAGCGGCGACATGAGGTGGAAGAACAAGTGCTCGCCCTGGGAAGGGCACGAGTTCAAGGGCAGGGTGCTGGAGACGTGGGTCAGGGGCCACAAGGTGTTTGAGTACGGTGGCAAGAATGGAGGCTTCGTCGGGGGAGAGCCCGTCGGCGAGGCGATCGTTGAGAAGAGGACTGCATGATCGTTTCTTTTTCTTTTTTTTTTTCTTTTTTTTCTTGTTTGTCCTTTTTTTGGTCGGGTTTGGGCTATTTTGTTATTCGAGCCTGGGACTTTTATGATGTTGATGTTATACCACGATATACCAGGCATGGCATGATTAGATTTTGTTTCTGTTCACTTCGGTGCATTTGGTTTTATTGGGCGTTGTGTGTGGGTTCCAAACTGCGGGGGATCAAAGAACGCCGGACGTTTGTTGTCTGTCGCCTGTACATACTATAATCGTGATCGTGATCGTGATCGTACCGTAACACCAGAACCAACGCCATAATGCATCATGGTATCGTCATGCATGTCGTGCTGTGAATTGAGATGCGAAGCTATGGTGCATCCCATATGTTTATTGTAGCTCGTGACCCTTCAATCGTGGGCTTCGCAATTGAACAGACTTTCACAACATTATACTACTTGGGGGCTGTTCGTTGTGGGCCCCCTCAAAGAGGGGGTTACAAAACCTTGATTTTCGAAAAAACCGTGGGCCACCCCGCATCAGTTTTTTACCTAGAAAATCGTTAACAATTTAACTTATGCCGAGTGTAATCCCGTTCCATAACAACACAATTGCACTTACCGCAAATATACCTATATCATGACGTCCCCAGAATCTCAAGCTATCTTAGGAGCCCGCATGTATGCCCAATATGTCGAAACTCACCGCAGTAGGGCGGATACCGCGCGGGAGGGCAGATCCAAGCCAGAATCGCTACGATCGTTCTGTAAAAGGAACGGTTACCCGTATTCGAGTACTCAGCGGCATGCTCGTAGTCTCCTGATCAATGGCAGTCCTAAGATATCGATAAAGCGCAGCGGGCGGCCTTCATTGTTGACTGATGCTGAAGATCAAGCTCTCGTTGCGTATATCATGCAGCTTGATAAACTTGGTGCATATCCCGACTCACAACACGTAATATCTGCGGCCAATCTGATGCGTCAGTCACGTATACCGCCCTGTGGTCCAATTCAAATGAACTGGTACGGCCGTTGGCGTAAAAAACACCCGGAACTGCGACTTACCAAACAACAACCCGTCGAGATTACTCGCCTTAGTTGGGAGCAACAGATCGATCTTGTGGAGGCCTGGTATCGCCGCACGGCGGCTCATGCGGTAGAGCTTGGGATCACGGCTTCAGCGGCCTGGAACGCTGACGAATGTGGTACTAGAATCGGTGTGAGAGATGGCCGGATACCGGTATTGGTCGTGACGAAAAAGAGGCATGAAAAGCCACGCACCGCGGATCCGGCTAACCGTGAGAGTTGTACGTTGATAGGCGGTGGCAACGCTGTTGGGCAGTCGCTACCGCCCTTCTGTATCTTCACAAAGTGGCCAACGAGCGATTGGCTTGATCTGGATCTGCCTGAGGGTATCGTTTTTACGCGGTCAGAAACGGGGTTTTCCAACGGAGATATCCAGCTCACCTGGATACAGCATTTCAACCGGTATTCGTGGCCAGAAGTTGCTGCCGTGCAATCGATCGGATCTCCCACGTTGAAAGAGTGGTTTGGTCATGACTTTGACGTCAGATTCGACTTTGTGAACCGCACTGCGGCCAAAATCGATCCAAATTCACAGCGGGCCAAAACACGTATTTGGAGGTGGCTTTTTCTCGACGGCTTTACCGGCCACTTTGGCATGGAGATACTTGATTATTGCCTCAGATTTGATATCGAGATCGTTATTTTACCGCCTCATTCAACGCATTATATGCAGCCCATGGACGTATCCGTGTTCACTCACCTGAAAAACGAGTTGCAGGCGGTCCTGCATGAGCATATAAACACCGGTATTCCGGTGTTCACCCGCTCAGATTTCGTTGCTGCGATTCGAGTAAGTCGTTTTCGATCTACAGGTTAATTTAGCGGTAAACTGATATATCTTCCCTTAACTTAGCGCTGCTGGCAAACGGCTTTCACAACTGGCCACGTAATAAGCGGTTTCCAAGATACAGGCTTGTTTCCTGTCGACGGCACCAAAGTGCTCGCCAAACTGCGTGGCCACGCCACGGCAGCGAATACACCGCGATATCCGGACTCCCTTCCTACCGCTGAACGATTTTCACGGGCCAAATATGCGGCAAGCCGTATGGCGGCCAAGGCGCACCACTTTAGTTCAGATACCGTTGATGCTATCTCGGATTTACAAGCCGTTGCCAACGAGGCGATCATCCTACAGCAACGCGTTGCCCAAAAGCAGACGAATAAGCAAAAACGCCTTCAACGCGCTTCACGTTACAAAGTCAAAATGACGTTGAAGTCAAAAGACAAACAGTTCCAGACCGCTAATACGTTAGAAGATATGCGGGTCGCTCACGAAGCCAAACAGGCGTTGATCGAGGAAACAGCCCTATACCAACAAGAAAAGTTCGTCAGAGATGCGTGGTATAGGGATAAGAATCAGGCTATTCAACGCTGGCGAGAAACAGAGGGCATGCCCAACGGGATTAAGATACAACAGAAGAGATATCTGGAGGACCTCGGCTTCACGCCGGAGAACGTTCCGGCGGTCAGGGAACGCCCTGGAAAAAGGAAGAAGACCGATTCACAGCCCTCACAGTCATGGTTCGTCGATAAAGGGCCAATTTCAGCTGGAAATACAAGTACCCAGATCAATATTACCGTGGATACCGACTCTGCCTGTTCTATCAGCATATGCGTATCACGATCCTCGCAATCAGCCTCACCTCCCGCCCCAAACAGGCCTTCCAAACCGTTCCCACGGTATATACCATTGGCTACACCCTCTCCCCGTCAACTTCAGGATACGAGACCGCTTGAAGACCGTTCCTCGCCGCCAATACCGGGTGGTAGAAAGGATGAGTTGGAAGTACCCGGGTCGCCTTGTGACCGCTTGAGCGACCGGAAAAGGGCGATTGAGCCAAAACTCCAGAAATAGATATCTACAGCGCAATTCACGGCTTCAATTTATCTGCAAATTCTAACCTTTTTCGTGGGTGTAGTGTTTACGAACGTGAATCGAACTTTCATGAGCTACTTTGTTAGCGATCTGCTAACAAATTTGCTGGCCCACGGTTTTTTCGAAAATCAAGGTTTTGTAACCCCCTCTTTGAGGGGGCCCACAACGAACAGCCCCCAAGTATTACTTTGTACCGACTTCCTGGGTTACATGGAAAGTATCCGTACCTGGGTAGGTAGGTACCTGGAGGTTACATGAACGCACTAAGGTGAAAAAGGCAAAGACGACGTAACTGAGTATATGGGACCAATTTTGCCACGGATTGTTCATCACAACTGCACCCTTGACGTTTGGAATCTCTCTCTTTCTTTTTTTTTTTTTTTTTTTTTGTAGGAATTCCGTCATAGGCAAGAATTTGGATTTCATTTCCACTGCGAGTGACGATCTCGAACATTCCGTGCATCCCGACAAGGATTGTTAGCTTTCAGTTTTGGGCAATCAACCCGACTTGCACGCGACAACCAGAACCTGCGGGGTCGGCCATGACCACTTCTTCCTACTAGCTTTCAAGGTATCCCGTCGGGTCTAGCGTATGCATACAGCTTTGCTTCTTTCTGCACCACGCGGTGTCGGGCGCGGCTCGAATATCCGATAAGCAGAAAATTGATTGATTGATGTCAATTGGCCTTTTCTTTTCCCCCACATCCATCACAGGAAAATCCAACTGCCTACCTTGCGCACATACATTCCAGATCAAATGCCACAGTCGGCGCTCGGGTGCTTTCACCTTGACTTGTCCGGCCGAAAGATACAGCCTACCACGTACCTTTTGTATCGGCGATGGGTTCAATGGAAATCTCTGGGGATGCCCGGACATGTGCGGGTTCACCGTTGGACCGATTTAAGCAGGGATAGGCCCTGACCACCCTCTCAACTGTAAAAATAAACCTCCCCAGAGTTTACGGCACCAAAAGCAAACATGTCAGTAGCGTGTCATGGCATTCCATTCCCACCAGCTAGCGTTCGCGAGCTCGGCAAGCCAATAATAGCGCTCCCGTCAACTGACATGTTTGGTTTGCGACCGTAATCGGGATATTTCTTGGCCTCGGGTTATGTTTGACCCCCGAAAGCCCGATGTATCATCCTGCGAGGGGCTCCCCAAATGGCAATGAACCCTTGCCTGCCATGAGTAGCCAACGAGGCATGGACGCGACCTGGGTAAGCTACAGCGGACTGGCTTCAGCCTTAGCTTGACATGCTTGACAAAGACAATTCAAACGACCTGGATTCTCCCGAGTAGATGTTGGCACAAGGATCAGACGGCCTCGCAACACAGAATTTCAGCTAGTCAAAATTCGTCCGGAAGAACCCCTGCGTGAACATTTGTGGTCCCATGAACCATTGGCCCATCAGGGCCAGATTAAGCTTATGAAAAGGCGAAATTTGCTGGGCAGGCTGGCTCCACGTCCGTTGCGGACCGTGTTTCCTACAGGTGCGGTACAGTACAGTAAAGTCGGTACTTTGGTGATCACAGCGTCGCATCTGCGTACGGCAGGCACCTTTTACCATTTCTCACCATTCCCTTTTGTTTGTCCAGGGTCCCTCTTAATTTTAAATTTAATCCTCACCTACATCCTTCATGTCACTCAAGACCTGATCGTCCTTCCCCCTTCAGCGCTTCTAAGTGCCCCCTTCTAGTCGTTACAAAGCTAGTCGGAATATTTTGGACGCCCAGCTGCATCCAAATATTCAGGTACGTTGATACACAACCAGCTTGTGTTGCGCATCGATGCCTTTTACGCTGAGAGCAATCCCATGCTGACAACGCTTGTATAACAAACAGCCTTGCAAGTGCTATGGCTTAGCGACGCCATCTGCAGGTACCCCGATAACGTCTGGCTTCTGGCGCATTCGAGCTTTTACGCTACTACCCCCCGAGTGTGTCTAGGTGACACGAACCAACGGCGTTTTAGCAGCAAAAGCAATCGCCAAATGACCATGTCGGAAAATAAACAAACTCAAGACGGTCACCCAGTCGGGGCACACGCCAGAAATAATGACCCAACCGATGCCACCGAGGCTGCAGGAGAGCTTGCGACGCAGGGAAAGACACTCGACGCTCCCGAGGAGGATGCGATATCCATCATGGACAGGGAAACCCCTGGCAACCGTATGATGCATGCCGAAAATGAAAAGTCTAGGCCAGCCTTGTACGACGCCCAGCATCTTTCCTTGGCCGACGTGCAGCAGGTCGATGTGCAGATTCGTGACTTGCGGGTCTCTGTCGACACCTCGCCTTCGATATGGGACCCATCAACTTACATGGACCTGGCCAAGCAGACCTTTGCCAGCAGCAAGTCCCAAGGCTCCAACCATGTCAAGGCGCTGCTCCAGTCCGTCTCAGCGTCCCTTGCGCCTGGGACTCTGACTGCAATTATTGGTGGCAGTGGTTCCGGCAAGACGACCATGCTGAACACGCTTGCCGAGCGGGTTTCCAGTTCTCGACTGTCGGTGGGCGGAAGCGTCGCCTTCCGCAACGTCAGCGGAGGACAAGGCCTCGACGCTCCGGGCGGGGACATACAGTCGGTCCGGTATTCATATGTCATGCAGCAGGACATTCTGCTTCCCACGCTGACGGTCCGCGAGACGCTGCGGTACTCGGCCGACCTGCGACTGCCGCCGTCGACGACGATCGAGGAGCGCATGCGGGTGGTGGAGGAGGTTATTCTGGAGCTGGGCCTGAAGGAATGTGCAGACACCAGGATCGGAGACCATGCGCACAAGGGCTGCTCTGGCGGAGAGAAGAGGAGGGTGAGCATCGGTGTGCAGCTGCTCTCGAACCCGTCGGTCTTGTTTCTCGACGAGCCCACCACCGGACTCGACAGCACATCGGCATTCCAGCTCGTGCGGACCCTGAAGACGCTCGCGGAGAAGGGGCGGACCATCATCACGACCATCCATCAGCCGCGGGCCGAGATCTGGGAGCTCTTTGATAATCTCGTCGTCTTGACCAAGGGAAGCCCCGTCTTCTCGGGTCCGGCCAACGAGTGCGCCCCTTGGTTTGCCGATCTCGGCTACGAGCTCCCGCCGTTTGTGAACCCCTGCGAGTTCTTCATCGACATCTCGGCCGTGGACAACAGAACACCCGAGATTGAGGAGGAGACGACCACCCGGGTGTCCAATCTCAAGGCGGCCTGGAATCAAGAGTCGAGCCGCCGCTACCCTCCCGCGTCGGCCGGGACGCAGGTCACATCCCGCAAGGCCAAGTCCGAGGCGCGGAAGCATGCTTCGTTCCTGCGCCAGGTCCACGTCCTCAGCGACCGGACCTTCAAGGTCACGTACCGCGACCCCATGGGCATGGCGGCCTCGATCGTCGAGGCCATCCTGATGGGTCTCTGCACCGGCTATCTCTTCTACGACCTGGGGAGGGATCAGTCGGGCATCAGGTCTCGCCAGGGAGCACTGTACACTTCGGCCGGTCTCCAAGGCTACCTGTTTCTGCTTTTTGAGGCCTACCGTCTCAGCTTGGATATTCCCACTTTTGACCGCGAGCACAACGAGGGTTGTGTCGATATAATCCCGTTTCTCCTTTCCCGAAGGCTGTCTCGCCTGCCCACCGAAGACTTTCCGGTGCCGTTCATTTTCAGTGCCATTTTCTACTTTAGTAAGTCCACGTTAGCCTCTTTCTGTCTTTCAAGGTCCAGCACCATATTTCTTGCTAACAAGCCTGTTTTTAGTGGCTGGTTTCGAACGAGAAGCACACAAGTTTCTGATCTTCTTCGCCGTCAATTTCCTGAACCACTACATTGCCGTCACCTGCGCCATGGCATGCATTTCTGCGATTCGCCATTTCCCCGGAGCAAGTCTGCTTGCCAATCTCAACTACACGCTACAAAGCATGGCGTGCGGCTTCTTTATCCAGTCCAACACCATCCCCGTCTACGTTCGCTGGCTCAAATGGATCACTTATACGTTTTACGTGTTTGGCTCCCTGTGCGGAAACGAGTTTGAAGGCAATTTCTATGACTGTCCTACCAGCAACAACCGCAACGATCCAAACTGTCGCCCATACACGGGTTCGTTTATTATGAATGCGCTGGGATTCCCGAGAAACTGGGTCTGGAAGCCGATCGTCGCTCAGGTGGCCTTTGTGGTCTTCTTTTACACAACTGCTGGTCTTGGGCTGCGATTCCTAAAGACGGAAATGACAATTGCTCGGTCTCGTACCAGTGAGACGGATTTGTCCTTTGGCAAGGAGAAGATGAACGCGCGGTCCATCGCCGAGGTCAGGGCCATCGATGTCGGCCTGGACGATTTCACCCTCAACCTCGAAAAGAAGACGGCCCTGGGCAAGAAGCTGCCGACCAAGGTCATTCTCAACCCCGTGACCACGACGTTCAGGTCAGGGCAGATCAACGTCATCATGGGCCCCTCCGGGTCTGGCAAAACCTCGCTGCTCAACGCCATGGCTCTTCGACTGCGCAACACGATTGGCACAAAGTACCGACGCTCCGGCAAGCTCTCGTTCAACGGTGCTGAACCGTCCGATGCCGTCATCCGGTCCGTGTGCTCGTACGTGTCTCAGGACGACGATGCTCTTTTGCCCAGCCTGACGGTGCGCGAAACTCTGCGCTTTTCTGCCGGGCTGAGACTCCCGTCGTGGATGAGCAAGGAGGAAAAGAACAAGCGGGCCGAGGAGGTGCTGCTCAAGATGGGTCTCAAGGACTGCGCCGACAACCTCGTGGGCAACGATCTCATCAAGGGTATCAGCGGTGGAGAGAAGCGTCGCGTCACCATCGCCATCCAGATCCTCACCGACCCTCGAGTCCTTCTACTTGACGAGCCAACGAGCGGTCTGGATGCCTTTACGACCTTGTCACTGATGGAGCTGTTTGCCGGGTTGGCCAGCGAAGGGAGGACGTTGATCCTGACCATCCACCAGGCTCGGTCGGACCTTTTCCAGCAGTTTGGTAATGTTTTGCTTCTGGCACGAGGTGGCTCTCCCGTCTACTCGGGGCCGGCAGGACAGATGGTGGAGTACTTTGCCCGCCATGGATACCGCTGCCCGGTCAACAACAACCCGGCCGACTACGCTCTGGATCTCATCACCATTGACCTGCAGCACGCCGAGAGGGAAGCTGCCAGCAGGGAAAAGGTTCAGAGGCTGGTGGAGGGATGGAAGACGTTTGCCGAGGAGCAGACCCGACGTGAACTGGAGCAGGAGAACAAGGAAAAGACAGGCGGCACTGCCGGCGGAGTACTCGCCTCGTATCCCACCAGGCTGTCTGATATCCGCGAAGCCGAGGAGCCAAGATCCCCCTCCGAGTCTGGTGCGCCGCCTTGGCGCGATCAAACAACCGCCCGACCCGACGCGGGCCTGTTCTCGGCCGCATCGCGCCGGTCTTTGCACAAGTCCAAGCTTGCCACGCCGGCCGAGCTGGGCGCCATGGTGCGCAAGCGAGCGGGCTTCTTCACGGCGTTCCCGATCCTGATGCGCCGCGCCGTGGTCAACTTTCGCCGGCAGCCGCCGCTGCTCGTGGCCCGCCTGATGCAGGTCCTCGGGCTCGGCATCATCCTGACGCTCTTCTTCGCGCCGCTCAAGTCGGACTACTTTTCCGTCCAGAACCGGGCCGGCTTCATCCAGGAGGTTGCCGCGTTTTACTTTGTCGGCATGCTGCAAAACGTGGCCGTCTACCCGGCGGAGCGCAACTGCTTCTACGCCGAGGACGACGACGGCGTCTACAGCGTCGAGGCCTTCCTCGCCACCTACACGCTCCTGGAGCTGCCCTTTGAGCTGCTGAGCTGCATGTTGTTTGGTGTCATGGCCGTCTTTGCCGTCGGCCTCCCGCACACGGCCGAGATGTATTTCGTCTGCACCTTTGTCTGCTGGGGTATCGTGAGCTGTGGCGAAAGCTTGGGCATGATGTTCAACACTTTGTTTTCCAATCACACTGGGTTTGCCATTACCCTGACTAGCGTTTTCCTCAGCATCTCAAACGCCATGGGTAAGTCTGGCCTTTTTTTCAGTTGAAAGATCAAGAGAGAAAGCTGACCAGTCACCAACAGGAGGAATCATGTCCATCGACATGCCGGCCATCTACGACGCCTTTAACCACATCAGCCCCGTCCGCTTCGCCGTCTTGGCACTGGCGCCCTACACGCTCAGGGGCGTCCAGTTCTCGTGCGAGGCCTCGCAACGTCTCCCCAACGGACGATGCATCATCTCGACGGGCGAGGACGTCTTGGATCTTTACAAGCTCAACGTCAACGGCACGCTGAATCTGGGATACCTGATGGTGCTTGCGTTTGCCTATCGCATCGCGGCCTGGGCTCTGTTGAGGGCTGTGAGGACCAAGTGGAAATGAGCAAAGCTTCACTCTTTTTTTTTTCTTCTCTTCTTCTTCGGTAAACGGTAAACTGTAAACTGCCCTTGTATATACATATACTCTCTGGATGGGGGGAAAGGCCAAGTTTGTTGGTGTTTGGGATGTGATTTACATCGTTGACCTGTTCTATATTATATTACCTTGTAATTCGACCCGAGAACTCGTAGCCGTTCCATGATGCTGCACCGACAGTTTCCTCTGCCGATGGTCCGGTGGGATGCCATGTGGTGGAAACATTTCCACTCCTGTTTGCTGCTGCTGTTGCTGCTGCTGCGCCATCCTCTGCTGCGCCGTCCTCTGGCTTCTCCTCTCGACATCTGCCGCCCTCATGGCCGCCGCCTGTTGCGCACTGGCAGGCAGGCCCTGCTCCCTCCTCCGCTTCCGCACCACCCTCATGGCCGCAACAATCGCAGCGACCGCCACCCCGACCGCCGCGACCAAGATCACGCCCACCACCAGGCCCATGGGTATCCCGCGGCCACTGCCGCCGCCGCCGCCGCCGCCGGCGCTCGTGCTCGGGTTTTGGTTCGTGCTGCTCGCGCCCCCGCCGCCGTTGCCGCCTGGCGAGGGCGTCGCCGACGCCACGAGCAGGGTCGCGCTCCCGACCGTGGGCAGCACGCGGCCGCCGAGCACCAGCGCGGCGTCCTCGCCCTGCTTGAAGCGCACCTGGATCGGGTACGCGACGTTGATGACGCCCGTGGTCTCGGCGGCGCGCGGCCCGCCGCCCACGCCGTCGATGGTCGTGGTGGCGATGGGCTTCTGCGCCTCCACGTCGTCGTACACGGTGATGACGAGCTGGCGCGTCGTGGCGATGCTCTCGCAGGGTTTTATCAGGTCGCCCGTCACTGCGGGGCATGCGTAGTCTGTTTTTGGGGTTTGGGGGCTCAGCTTGGGGGCTACAGAGAGGAGGGAAAAAAAAGAAAGAGAAAAGAAAAGCTCGGAAAAGCAGAAAGGATATGCTCCACGGAATAGATATACGTGGGTTGCGAAAGGACAAAGGACGGACTTACTGCTCGGGCAGCAAAATCGCACAATCTCGTCGGTGGCCGTCTTAAAGGCCGGATGTGTGCCCTGAAAGTCGCACCTCTTGTACTCTGATGGACAAACTCCCGGGGAGTGGTAGCTCGTCACGTACGCCCAATCCTCAGTGTATGCTCCGCCCGGCGGGCAACACTTGTTGAGAGCGCATCCTTGGGTGATGTAGGCGTGTGGGGGTCCCTATTGAGGTGTGAAAGAATACACAGTCAGTAATTACATCCGCACGTTTCTTTGACTTTCTCTTCTTCCCCCCTTCCCAGCGAAGAGAGATACGGGGTGATGATGTTCGCGTACGAGTGCCGTTGCCGGATGGTTGAAGCGTGCTAGGTCCTTGAGACACTCTGGCGGGAACGAGACCCGCGTCAGGGTTCCGAGGTTGGTAGAAGTTGTCCACCGCGGAAGTGTCACGACGTTGTCGTTGTCGTAGGTCACTGTCGTCATGGTAGATGGCAGCAACTACGACGGCGAGACAGCGTGTGCCGAGTCACGCCGTGGTGACGACATAACATATGGGGTTGTATTTTGTTCCGTAAATGTTTTCTTCCCCCTCTTTTGTTTCGTTTTTTTTTTTGTTGAAGATTTTCCCAATGAAGCAATGAACGAAAAAAACAACAAGAATAAACAAAAAACCAAAAACCAAAAAGAAGGGGATAAAAAAAAAGAAAAGGGAGAAAAATAGGATCGATGGTGAAAAGCAAGAGAAACCGTTTCAGTTCTAAATCTACATTAGTCTCGACGCCAAGGACCCAAGGCAGGCAAGACGGCGTCCCAGGGACCACAAGGGTCCGGACTTGCCGCCGTTCCCCTTGCTGTGGCGGCCGAGCTATGGAGCTTTTCAAATCTCCAGGAAAGAAACCGCGCCATGCCACGCTGCTAAAAGCAAATGAGCTAAAGAAGCAGTTAGAGTATACGTCAGCACAGGGGGGGGTTCGGGTTCCTGAGACGCGCTAGAACACAACCGTCCTTGGTGCCGGTGTGATTTCCGCTGCGATTCCTTTAGTGGCCGAGGAAGCGATTATGATCCTCTGTCAGATCCCAAGGGATCGTGATAACTAATCCTGTGTCGCTTCTGTAAGCCGAGGTGCTCCAGTATGGTTTCCAGGTGTCTTTTTTCCGATCAAGACTTGAAACCTCCAGACAGGTTTATTACAAGTATAGATGCAGCAGGTTCGAATGGAATATGTATGTGGACAACAAATCAGGAGATGTATGTGTACGGTATTGACTGATTTTTTTATTATTATTTTCATCCTAGTTCTGGGCGTAACGTAATCTAGCTGAAAAGCTCAAGGTGAGCCGCTGGGAAAAGCATCCGCTCAAGCCTTGGGCAGCCTGAAGCCACCACCCTGTTGCTTCTGGAAAAAGCCGGTCGGGTCGTACTTGGCCGACACCTGCTTGAGGAAAGCGACGTTGGCAGCCCCGTAGCTGTCGAAGGGGTCCTGCGTGGGGTCGGCGTAGTTGAGGTACTCCCAGTCGCGCAGGGCGCCGATGGACTTGGCGAAGGCGGCCACGTCGTCCTTGAGCTTGGCGGACCTCTCGTGCAAAAACTTCTCCTGCTCGGCGGTCTCGACGGTGCAGGCGATCAGCAGCTGGAGAGAGTCGCCATCGACGCGGTCCATGCCCATGACGTTGCCGCCCTTTTCCACGCCGTGCTCAAAAAAGATCTTGGGCATGGGCTGGACGAGCAGTTGAGTGCCGAGCTGCTCTGCGGGGACGACCTTGAGCAGGTCGGCAACGAAGACCGTGTTGAGCTCTGCGGCCTTGTTGACGACGCGAGCGTCGTTGGCAAAGGTCAGGGTGTACCAGACGTGGCTGAATACGGGGGGGTAGCAAGTGTCAACATTAGCCTGTGATTTGGAGAACATGTATAAATCCAACTTGGTTGGAACTTACCGCTTGCCAGCAGGAAGGGCATAAGTGTCGACGAGATTGTCCAGGCGGTTAACGGAAAGGGCGTCCATTATCTCGGGAATTTTTAGAGCCTCAGCAAAGGCCGGACCCTTCTCGACGCCTTCGGTATCAACCAGGAACAGGGAAATAACAGGGTCCTTGCCCATGGAAGGACTGTAGGTCCAGTTGATGAGATAGGCCGAGCCGCGGTTCTTGTGGTAGTTGGCCGTGAAGTTGACCATCGAGTCGGCAACTGCGGCGCCCTGGGACAGGGTGGCGACGCGGAGACCTCCCCAGACGGGGGAGCTGGGGAACGTGAAGAGATCAAACCGGGTCACGATGCCAAAGTTGCCCCAGCCGCCCTTTAGCGCCTTGAACAGATCCGCATTCTCGTCCTTGTTGACGTTGACGATGCGGCCGTCGGCGAGGACGACCTCGGCGTTGACAACGTTGTCACAGCCGAACCCGTATTTGGCTGTGTGGAAGGAGTTGCCACCGCCAGTGAGGAAACCTCCGATACCGAGGTTGCCGTCACGACCACCGACGACAGCGACGCCGTGCTGGCGCTCAAGCTCCTCGAATACGGTACCCCAGCGGCTAGCGGGCAGGACGGAAGCCAGCTTGGTGTCGGGGTTGTAGGTGACGCCGACAAAGTGCAGGCTCAGGTCGATCTGCACTCCGCCGTCGACATTGTCACCACCGGCCCAGTGGCTGTGGCCACGGCCGCGGATGGCGAATTTGGCCTTGGGGGTCTTTTGCAGAGCCTTCAGGACAAGCGCAACCTCGTTTGCATCCTTGGGGGTGACAATGCAGGCGGGGGCCAGGCGGGCCGAGGCGGACCACAGGGTGTTGATGCGGTCCTGGTACGCGGTGCTGTTGGGCCTGAGGATGGGGTCCTGGAGGCCTGCAGCTGAAAGAGCGGCACACTGTTGTCAAAGCGGCACCAAAAAAAGGAGTTGCGGTCCATATTAGCGGTGGTCCAAACTTTTCCCGTGTGGAATCGAGGCAAAGGGGGTGTCAAGCACGTACGGGGTCGCTAGAGCAGGGGCCAGCAGATGCAGTCATGGCGGACATGGCCATCGTAATGGCGTAAAGTACCGGGCGGGAAATCATGGCTGTTGATCTCGCAAAGGGGTCTGTGTTGGGGTAAATATAGTAGTATACCAAGAACCGAGATCCTTGTTCAACACTGCTGCAGGGCCAACAAGGGACGACGTATGGCCCGGTTTGCTGCAGACCTGACACGAACGAACCGCGCACCCCTGAACTAAACGAATAGAGGGGTAAAAGAGTGTGGTGAGGCCAAGGAGGCGGTTGTCTGTTGGAATGGCTGGGCCGTGGGTGGTAGAGAAGAACATGCGGCAATCATTTGGGGGCGATCCTTGGACCTTTTTCTACCTCAAAAAGAGAGCTTCTGGTTGCCTACGGTTGCGTTGCATGTCTCCATTCGAGGGCCCGCGGGGATCGTGAACGGGGCATAAACGTGGTAAATTTTCCCAATATCTTGAGTTGGGAATCCACACAAGCTCCGCAGCCGAACTCCTCTCATGGCAATGCTTCACTATTCGTACTACGGGTGGTAAATGAGCTGTTTGGAACCCATGTGCTCCCTGAACTCGGGAATTACAGAAATATTCCATTACCGACATGATGCAAACTTTCCTTCCAGTAAGCTCCCGGGCCAGCCGCGTTGGATTGACCTGACTTCTGCGGGGGCACACTCAATAATTGCCGAGACCAATATCTGTTGCTTTTTCCCTTTTGGGGCACTGAGCAATCTCGGATCATGACGACCTTCACTGCCGTAGGGTTTGACCATGCTCCAGGAGGACTTCGTCGGCTCTCTCTCATCCCAAGTCCGCCCGCATTTGATGCGCCCCCATCCATCATTCACGTGTATTCCTACTAGCCTTTTCCTTGTCATCATTCCATCGCCCTCGACAAAGGTGAGGATAGGAAGTGGAAACAGGAATGAACGAACTGACAAACGAACGTGCCGGGCCGGGCCGGGAGAGCGAAGCTATAGGTACGTAGGCGTTAGGCTGGATCTGTAACGTTTCCCGTGCTTGTTGGGCCAAATGTGACCACACACTCAAGCCAACTTGCACCGGGTGCAACGGATCAATGCTTTGCTGTTCAGGACGTGCTTGATAGATGTACACGCGAGGGCGAAAATCGCCCTGCAAATTTTGACCTTTGAAGTAAATTTTTGACCTTTGAAGTAAAGTTCAAATGTCAAAGTTTGCAAGGCGATTTTCGTCCTCGCGTGTACATAACAATCACTTAGCATGGCGTCACTTATCAATGCGGCTCCCGCAACTTAAATACTCACTTTCATCATCCAAGAATGTCATCCCAAGGCTCAGGTCCCTTGAGGCGCAACCATCCAGAACTGTTCGCAAGCTGGTCAGTCCGTAGGTTTGCACGTCAAGCTCAAACTGGCCAAGGAATTCTTTTCTCTCCCCTTCACCACAACCCAGCGGCTTAATTCCCTTTTCCAGGCCGCAGGTTGCAGTTTCCCCACCCTCACTTTCCACGACTCGTGCGGCCGTCCATTCGCTCTCGGAACCCCTATTCCGCCCAGTTAGTGATTTGATCAAAGGTGGATTTTGTGGGAGGGAAAACTCTATTTTGTTATTATGGGACTTTTTACAAAAATTGCTCACCGTAGTATTTCCGACTGCGGCCACTTTGGCAGCTACGCTGCATAGGGCTAATTGGCGGCAGGTGTCACACCGAGACTCAAAGGAGACTCGAAGACATACAGCTTTCCAGATTTCACTGCGCATACCTGGCTGTCTCTTCTTACCCTTTACCCTAGTGCACGTATGTGATGTGGACAAGCAAGACAAGGTACCTTAGATAGGCAGGCGCAGCGGTGGTCAGATACATACAATCAAGCACGCCACCGAGCGTGGAGAGGATGGCTTATATTTGGGAGAACTATAGGGCCGTGCGTCCAAAGGGATCACTGCCGCCTTGCCGGGTCAGTACGAGGCGATACGTTCCCCTAGCGTCTCTCCTACAGCAGCAAAGACCATTGATTGGTTGCCAGGAGTGGGTCATACATTTTGTGGTTCGGGAGTTGGGCCCTAGGCCCTATCAACGGCAGCTTGAAATTGTCTCTCGGCTTAGCGAGAGAGAGTACCCATAATTCATTGCCTATACAGTATTCCAGCAGAAATGGGTAGTCCCAAGTACTGTTTGTTACTGGGTGAGTTGGAAACCTCTCCTGAATGACTACCTGGAATCCCCTTGGGTTTTACCGTACGACCATTGCCGAGTACCACGTATAAGCAGTGGCATATCGGCCGAGAAAGTCGGACGTTTCACACGGTAACGGGTGGAAAAAAAGCCAAGAGAACCATATCAAGAGAAGGGCAAATATGTACCCACTGTATCAGTAAATGTCACCTTGCAGTAGTCAGAATCCCAGTCCCTACGGGAGGGGTTTGGGAGAATTCTTGCATTACGCAGGAGAATCCTGCGAAAAATTCCCATCTGGTTCAAGTTCATTCTCCTTGTACCGTTGCAGTCTCTTTGTATTTTTTTTCTTTTTTTTTTTTGCCGAGCCAAACCTGAGGGGACCGTGAATGAGATGGATAGGGGATGTCGTTGTCCCGGAAGAGCTTGGCACTCGAGGACCTCGTCAAATAAGTAGTGTAACTGATGCTCGCCTCCATAAACCACACTAGCGTCGAGCGACCGCCGATCAGTTGATTTAATCTTTTACATCAAGGCCTGGCCCTCCCGTCGACGATCAATTCCACCAGGGCCCTTCCCCATCAACGCACCGACCGCACCTTGAGATGGCTGAGGTCAACGGCGTGCTCGTGGCGATACCGCCGCCGCCTGGCTATGTCGTCAACTTTGACAACCCTGAGCGAAACTCGGTCGAGGCGGCCTATGTCATTGCTGCCGTCGGCATGTTCCTGTCGGCTTTCTTTGTCTTTCAGAGATTCTATGTCAAAATATTCATCCGCAAGAAGCTTGGCTTCGATGATGGTATGTGCAAACACTCGAGAAAGAAAGAATAGAGAGAAAGAGATGGAGATATGACAGAAAACCCCCTGTTGTGTAGATTTAGGGTTTTTAAGGTTTTTTTGGATTACACTAGTGCTAACTTTCCGGAACAGTCTGCCTAGTTATTGCTTATGTATGTGCCCTTGGTGATGGCTTCCTACCTGAGTAGTTGGATACCTACCCATAGGAGAGAAGCGAGTCGGGTGAACAGCAAAAGGAAACAAAAAAAGAACAGTCAGTTGCTGACTTTATTCTTCCACACTGGGTAGCTCGGCAGCATCGCCATCCAAGCTATGGCACTACGTAAGTCGCAGAGTCCAGCAGAATTTAGTTATCAGTGTGGCTCTTCCTGACACGGCTTTCAAACAGGCTCGTTTGCTATGGGATACATGGGAGCCCACGGCTGGGAGATTCCATTCGAGAAGTTTCAACAGTTTGCATTCGTAAGTGCTTTTTCTTTTTCTTCATGTCTCGACGCCCCGTCCATGCATCGACAAGATGTGGTATGAGAGCGTCAAGCATGTTAACCATCAACAAAAACAACCCAGACTGGTGGCTACCTCAACTCGGTCGTATACCCGATCCCGACCATCTTCTCCAAGGTGACGATCCTGCTCTTCCTCCTCGAGATCAACGCCGTCCAAAGGTGGTACCGCTGGTCCATCTACTTCACCCTGTTCGTCGTGGTCGGTTCGGGCATCGGCATCTTCATCTCCTCCATCTTTGCCTGCTGGCCCATCGAGAAGTCCTACAACCTCTTGTTCCCTCCCACAATCGGTTCATGCGTCGACCGCCCGGCAATGTACCAGGCCACGGCGGCGTTGGGCGTCATCACCGACGTCTTGATCATTTCCATCCCGGTACCCATGATCTGGACGCTGCAGATCTCCAAGAACAAGAAGATTGGACTTCTCGTCTTGTTCTCCATTGGCTCCGCGTAAGCTCCTCCTCCCACGCCAAGGTGCCGTCCAGCTTTCAGCTATGTGATTCTGACTAGTTGTGCATTTTACAGTACCGTTATCACTTCCATCGTACGCCTCTATCTCTTGATCACAGTCCTGGACTCGATTGACCAGACCTGGGGTGGTGGTCCCGTCACAGTTTGGATGTAAGTTCTCTTTTTTTTTTCTTTTTTTGTATTTCTTGTTTGATACTTCTACCTATATACCACATTCTGCAGAAAGCAGTCACCCCGGACGCCACATGTCACAAAAACTAACCACCTCACAGTCTCGTCGAGGCCAACCTCCTCATCATGTGTGCCTGCCTGTCGACGCTGCGCCACTTCTGCCGCGCCGTGGCACCTCAATTCCTCAGCAGCAGCCGCGGCACCAAAGGCAAGAACAGCCTGTCCAACACCAACGGCTCCGTGCAGCTCCAGACCATTGGCCAGGTCTCGAGCAAAGGAAAGGGCAGCAACAAGCACTTTGTCAAGCTCGACGGGCGCAACGACATCGAGTCGCAGGCCTACGCCGGCCGCTCCTCGCTCGAAACCAAGCGCAGCGAGGATGGCAGCGACAGGGGCATAATGCAGACAAAGACGACTCAGATCACCTACTCGCAGCAGCCCCTCCACTAAAACAAAAACAAAAAAAAAGCCCCGTTCTCTTCTTGGCGCCTTTGGAGCTTGTGGGTGGGGATGGAGGTGGGGATGGGGAAATTGGCCATTCGGCTTGCCGTTTCCGTGGTAATGAAGAAGGTCGTGTAATTCTTACGTTGGATTTGCTTTCTTTTTGGCTTTTTTGTCTTGATGCCTACTGGGAAGATCTCGGCGGTTCCTTCCCAATGCATGTGATACCCTGTTGTACGACGTATATAGCATAAAATGAATAAAAACATCAAAAGGCCAGACGGGCTAGTCTTGAGAACTGAAGCATACCTAGGTGATATCTGCATGACAGTGAGATAGATCTCCTGTGTTTTTTGGTTGGAGGCACTTGGCTCGTAGTCAAAATGGATCTAAACAGTGAATGTTTGCAGTTCGCACTCAGTACCTAAGGTATCTTCCATTCCTACTTGATTACATGTACGTACCTTCTCCTTGAATATCTCATGGATGTCAGTAGGTCAACGAGTGCCTTATTTAGATAGCTGCCTAATTAAGCAAACAACTGCGTACGATGAACTATTGCCTGCTTAACGGATACTGTTCGGTAGTATCAATGGCTGCATTTTCTAAATCCTGATCAATCTGAGCCCTTGTGCGATGTGCCATAATTTCCTACATCTACATTGTGAGTGACCTTCCGGCGCCAACCTCATCGTCTGGTCATCGGCCTTTTGTTGGAAAGCACTTCTTACATGTCTTTCAGCAGGTACACGTTCTTGTCGACTGATGCTTTCCCTGGATCCAATGCAGCTTGCCATGCTTCAACATCAAGTTGTCCCAGAGCTTCGCGATACCTCGCCCAGGAAGACGCACGCGACTTTCTTCTAGCTGTTGTCTCTTGCCTGAGCATGCAAACGGAAACCCCGGAAGCTATCGGCCAAAACTCCAACCAGTTCGGAACCAGAGAAATCGGTTATAGTATATACAGCCGGTATTGGACTGCAAATACCTTTGATTAAAGAGGGCCTTTTAAGTTTCTTTTTATTTTGAATATTACTAGGTATTTGATCATTTTTGTAGCTACTACTGCACCTACTTGGTTGCTGAGCCAACATACAACTATTGCTTGAAACTGAGTTCTGAGGTACGTACCTCCTCTTTGCCACTTGAACAATTCCGCTGAGGAGTTGAATGTCGGTCAGGTAGTGCTCATTGCTTAAGCTCGCGTTCATATTCCGAGTAGTGTAGTAGAACATAGCATAAATACTTTGCACACTTCACAATCAACTAATCAATGCGCTAAATACGTTACGTCGATTGACCACTTTGATTGCAATGAAATGAATACGCATAACGTTGCGTACCCCCTGTTCGGCACCCCCCCCCTGTTCGGCACCCTGAAAATCTAACAACGAAATGCCTACTTTTATAAACTGATTTAAATATAAAATTATCAACGGACAAAAATACAATCGTTTTCACGCTTCTCCGGTTCATTAACCTCTTCTTCATCAGCTAAAGGTTCCAAATTTTCTATATCATTTTCCTGCAATCCAATAATGTTCTGTTTGTTAACCAAAAGCTCGTTTGGATCCGGAACCACCCTCCTCCTTTTAACCGGCCGTATTGCCTCCAGTTGTGCTTCCAATAAGCTGATTTTTTGCTGGGCGCTAGCCAAAAGGGTATCTTTGGCTTCGAAGCTTTTTTGGACTTTTGCAAATAAAAGACGTGAAGTAGCGTTGGTTTTGTTGGATTGGGAAAGTTTTTGCAGTTGAAGTCGGATATCTCGGGTCGTTTTAGGGGTTTTCCAAATAAGTAAAGACGGGTCGTTAATTTTTTGGGCTGGGCTTTCCGGTGTTTTATCCCTTTGCAAACCGTTGTTTTTATCTTTTATAACGTTGGCGTTGCTATTTTCTAACAAAAAAGGGCTTAAAAGTGGTTTAACCAAGTTTACCGGCCATAACCCCGTTGTACGCCAACCAGATTGAATGGTTTTTGCTATAAATGCTTTTAATCTGGCTTTTCGATAACAAAGTAGGAAATTTCGTTTTCCAATAACTGTTGAACAGCAAAATTGGCTAACAAATCCAAGTTGACGTCGATAAGCTTCTTTTAACGGCCCAAAAACCGATAGATCCAATGGTTGAAGAACGTGTGACGAATGAGGGGGTAAATATAGGAGTTGAATATTATTTTGCAAGCAAAGAAGCATAAATTCGTCCGTTATATGTGATCCATGGCCATCCAAAACTAATAACCGCTTTTCAGGGGTTAAAGGTTGGGTATACGGAATAAACACCTTTTTTAACCATTCGATAGCCGTTTGGTTATTTGTCCACCCGTTTTCGGTTGCATGAAATTGCCAATTATCGAAAGGGCTTAAATCCGTGGGAAACCATTGTTGTTGTACGTTTTTTCCCTTAAATATAACGAGGGGAGGGAGGGCAACGCCCGTAGCCGATATACATTCGATTATAGTCGTCCAACCACGCGTTCCGGGCTCTTTTCGTTGCAACGGCCGGATCCCGTTAAGCCCTAATACTAGGCCATTAGATCCTTTGCCTTCCATTATACCGGTTTCGTCCATATTCCAACGGTTTTCCGGTTTAATAGCGTTAATAACCGGGTTCGTAATATAAAGCCACCAAGATTTAATTACCTCCGTAGTAGCGCCATTAACCCGGGCGTTATCTATTCGACGGGGCCTTTGGGTTTTAAGGATTGGATAACGAGCCAAAAAACGAGTTATCCAACGTTTTCCAAGGCCTTTTGTCTCTCCGGCGGCTTGAAGAATTCGTTCGGCAAAAAAGCGTAATTCTTGATGCGTTGGCGGAAGCCCTAAAGCTGTTTGGGTAAGTACCCAATCAGCCAAATGCTTTTCCTGTTCCGTGGAAAGCCTTTGAAAAGGGCTTTGTGCTTTTTTATAAGGTTGAGAACCTTTAAGTCGACTTTGAAGTGTAGACCTAGGTATTCCCCATTTTCGGGAGGTTTTTGCAATTGGATTGCCATTATTGACGTCGTTAATTGCAGATATAAGCTGTTTTTCAGTATATTGCTTCATTGGAAAATGGAGAATTAAAATCAGAAAAAAGTAAATCCAAAAGTGACAGATTCATCGAGATATTTATAATAGAAGTTGGAGGATAAAAATAAAAGTGTTGTTATTTTTGGGTGCCGAACAGGGGGGGTGCCGAACAGGGGGTACGCAACGTTAGTATTATTACCCCAGGTAGTTCCCACTACGTCGATGTTTATTCTTGTCTTGATAAAACACAAATTTGCCCTCTTGCAAGATGCGCCGTGCAGGGCAAATTAGCTATATTTTCCGCCCCATCCGGATGGCGTGCTTTATGCAAAGCGTACCAATATGGACTACCTGAGCTTGTTTATCTCTGTAGATCAAGGTGAGGATGAAGTGTATACGTCGGTCTCCAGTCGGCAGCTGATAAGTTCCCGGGCAAAACGAACCTGCGCTAGTTTGAGGGCCACAGCGGAACCCTTGTGCGCATAAATAGATTTTGCTGAATAATCCAAGTTCTCACGGGCTCCTCTGATCTAGGAGCTTCAACTACGAATGACTTGTGTTAACAAAGTCTAGTTGTTACGACCAGACAGTTGGGCCGGTACCAGGGAGGCCAGGTGGGGTCACACCCCTCCTGACGACACCCGCCCAGAGAAATCACCGACCGGCAGAAAGAGGATTACATAAGAAGGAATCACGTGACCTCACGTGATTGCCAAAAGAGTGATCTCAGTGATCATTGAGGGATCACAACAGATCAAGGGAAGTGATCTCTGCGATCTGTGACAGATCAGGAGAGATCACATTCGGAACATAGTCTATATAAGGCACGCTCATTACCATGTAGATAGATTCGATTCTAGGATTGCTTAGCAGCAATCAAACTCTAGTTAACCTCAATACTTACTTGAGAACGATCATAACTTCACCCCCAGTCATTGAGAACCCCAGTTACCCAGTCAGACGCTCAGTTGCTTCAACCCACTGTACTTTACCCTAAGAACAGGTTACCCCGATACCTTGATCGTAACATTTTGATTGCTCCTGTTCAGTACTTTGCCTTGAAGCATACCGAGCAGTATCACCGACAACATGTCTTCCCAGTCCTCTAAGAACAACACCCCCAGCACCCCGGCTACGAGCAGCAAGGCGGCCCAGAAAGCCCCTGCTCGGCCCAAGGACGATAGCGACAGCGAGGACGAGGAAGACCAGCTCCGCAGGCAGGTTGCTAGGACCAACCAGGAGCTCCACGAACAGACGCTCCGCGCAACCCAACTCCAAGAGGAACTCCAGGCTCTCCGAGCCAGTGCTAACGTTACCTCAACCCCTCTTGATGGGCGCGAGAGACTCAAGCTTAACCCCCCAGCCACATTCGATGGCACACCTGGACAACTTAAAGGGTACCTTGTACAGGTACGCACCTACCAAGCATTCCATCTGGAAACTTTCCGCAGTGAAACAGAAAAGGTGGTACACGCGGCCACTTTCCTCCGAGGACGAGCCTTGTCTTGGTTCGAGCCTCTGTTGCAGGAATGGCTTGATGTACCCCCCGAAGAACGACGCCAAGAAGTCACCGACATTTTTTCAACCTTCGCAGGGTATGAACGCACCCTCCGTTCCTTGTTCCAGGAACCCGATGAGAAACGACAGACCGAACGAGATTTGGCCAACCTACGACAAACCAAGTCAGCCTCCGCTTATGCAGCCGAGTTCAGAAGGCTAGCAACAAGGCTGGACATGACCGAAGAAACCAAGATCCTCCAGTTCTACCAAGGATTGAAGTCAGAAATAAAAGACGAAGTATCCAAGCTCGACCGACCCGAGGATTTCCTCGAGTACGTCGAACTTGCCATCAAACTTGACAACCGGATTTACGAACGCCGACAGGAAAAACAAGGCGGACAGCGAGTGTTCGTCACCTCGATTCGACAAGCCAACACGGGACGCAAGTACCAACACCCTCAACCCATATACCATAGAAACAATGGTGGATGGCAGCAGCCCCGTCATATGGCGCCCCAGACCTACAGTACAGCTTATGGTACCCACAGTGGACCCATGGACCTCAGTGCCACACAACACAAGAAGCCCCGTAAAGACCCCAAGAATGGCAAGTGCTTTAAGTGCGACAAGACAGGGCACATCGCCAGAAACTGCCCGAAAAACCAGGAAGATATTCCTGATTTTAGGGGCAAGACCGAAAAACCACGAGGACTTAATGCCACCAATCACCAGCAACTACGGCCTGACCAACACAGCACGATGAGCTGGACCACCTGCTACGATGACAATTGCATGGTACACAACAGCTCCAAAAACGACGCAGGATGGTACCCACAGAAGCCCCGAGGCACTCGAACCCTAGCAGTAGGAAACCGAGTACCCCTAGGAACAGGACAACCAACGAAGTTACACCGACAAGAAACCCAACTACCCGAACTCACGGACTCGGATGCCTCCGGAGAATCGGATGAGGAACCTTTGGGACAAACCCACCACATTAGGACAACCAATCAGTCCTCAACACAAGAATCAAGCGAGGATTCAGAAGAAGAATCCAGCGAGGAAGAGACCATACCCTCGAGCCAGTACAACGCAGCAAGGGAGAACAACCCCTACATATACGAGAAGAAGCACATCGACTTATACCGAGACGACCAATCAGTACAATTTCCCGGATTGCCACTTCAGGCACAGATTCGACATCCTACAGGACCAGTTAATGCAACTTTTGGAGACCACCCGACCTTGGACACCAAACACCCTCAACACGCAGAGATCTTTTGGGCAGAATGCTTCCGAGACAACTGTGGACTCCACTTAAGCAGGAAGATAGTCCACAACTTTTTCCCACGACGACGCAAAGCAACAGGCATTCACGAAATATATACCACAACCGACCTACCAAATTGGGAAATTAAAATAAGACTCAACACTGAGCCAGCCGCAATCTTCACGCCTAACGACAATTATCCCATGGCGTGTTGCAACCAGAAACAGTTCCCATGGTATAAGTGCACCCGAAGCGTATGCAGAGTACATATGCTAGCCAAAGCACAGGCCTGGCACGAACAGAAATTACGGCAACCAGGACCTGCACCAATGACCAGAATTGTGTGGAACCCCAACGTACGAGATAACGAGATAACGTTGGGCTCCACATCTCCGACCCCCCTAAAGTCCGGCCCCTAAAAATATCTACTCAGCCACGTCAACCCTTTGTTTTATTTTATAAATATCTAGACGAATTTTTCACTTTAGAACTTGATTTTTGAAGATTCTTGCTCCAAACCTTCCAATGAAACAGTACACTGAAAATCAGCTTCTTGCTGCCATTTCTGACATAAGAAATGGCAAATCAGTTCACAAAACCTCGCAAAAATGGGGTATTCCTCGGAGTACCCTTCACGATCGTTTAAAGGGGGCCCAGTCAATTCAACAAGCGAAAAGATTTTGTCAAAGGCTTTCACAGGAGCAGGAAACCTATTTGGCAGATTGGGTACTTGCGCAGGCCGCGTTAGGCCTTCCGCCAACGCATCAAGAACTACGCTATTTTGCGGAACGAATTCTTCAGGCCGCCGGAGAAAGAAAAAGCCTTGGGAAACATTGGGTTAGCCGTTTTATAGCCCGATATCCAATTTTGAAAACCCAAAGACCCCGGCGAATAGAAAATGCCCGGGTTAATGGGGCTACAACCGAGGTAATTAAATCTTGGTGGTCCTATTTGAAAAATCCCGTTGTCGATACTATAAAACCGGCCAACCGTTGGAATATGGACGAAACAGGTATAATGGAAGGCAAAGGATCTAATGGCCTGGTGTTAGGGCGTAATAAAATCCGGCCATTACAGCGAAAAGAGCCTGGAACGCGGGGTTGGACGAGCATAATCGAATGTGTATCAGCTACGGGGGCTGTTATACCTCCCCTCGTTATATTTAAGGGGAAAAACGTACAGCAACAATGGTTTCCAGCTGATTTAAGTCCTTTCGATACCTGGCAATTTCATGCAACCGAAAACGGGTGGACAAATAATGAAACAGGTATCGAATGGTTAAAAAAGGTGTTTATTCCGTATACCCAACCTTTAACCCCTGAAAAGCGGTTATTAGTTCTGGATGGCCATGGATCACATATAACGGACGAATTTATGCTTCTTTGCTTGCAAAACAATATTCAACTCCTATATTTACCCCCTCATTCGTCACACGTTCTTCAACCGTTGGATTTATCGGTTTTTGGGCCGTTAAAGGAAGCTTATCGACGTCACCTGGGATTTGTAAACCAGTTTTGCTGTTCAACGGTTGTTGGGAAACGAAACTTTCTACTTTGCTATCGAAAAGCCAGATCAAAAGCATTTATAGCAAAAACCATTCAATCTGGTTGGCGTACGACGGGGTTATGGCCGGTGAACTTGGCAAAACCACTTTTAAACCCTTTTTTGTTAGAAAATAGCAACGCCAACGTCGAAAAAGGTAAAAATAACGGCTTCCAAAGGGATAAAACACCGGAAAGCCCAACCCAAAAAATTAACGACCAGTCTTTACTTATTTGGAAAACCCCTAAAACGACCCGAGATATTCGACTTCAACTACAGGAAATTTCCCGGTCCGAAAAAAGTAACGCCACTTCACGGCTTTTGTTTGCAAAAGTCCAAAAAAGCTTCGAAACCAAGGATATCTTATTGGCTGAAGCTCAGCAAAAAATCAGTTTGTTAAACGCAAAATTGGAGGCGGTACGGCCGGTCAAAAGGAAAAGGGTAATTCCGGATCCCAACGAGCTTTTGGTCAGCAAAAAAAACGTTTATGAAGCACAGGAAAATAATAGGGACTGTTTAGAAGCTTTGAACGATGGAGAAGAGGTTAGCGAACCGGGAGAGCCTGACAATGATTGTATTATTGTGCGTTGATAGTTTTACATTTAAATCGGTTTATAAAAGGGGTATTTCGTCGTTACATTTTTCAAGGGGGCCGGACTTTAGGGGGGTCGGAGATGTGGAGCCCAACGTTAACTACGAACGCACGCAAGACACCCGTGCCAGCGAAGCACCCATTTGACCTAGTCGAAACAAGAAGTAGCTACATACCCAGGGACAAGAAAAACAAGGACCCACGACGCGAGTCCAGCAAGTTAAAAAACTAAGACAGCCAGACGGCACAGGGCACCGAACGGCGACAACAGGAACGAAACAAAGAACCCTGAACGCTACACAAAACACCATAGCAGCACATGAACACATATTTCTCGACATACGACTCGATGGCAGACCCATACGAGCACTCCTCGACAGTGGAGCACAAGGCAACTACATCTCACCAAGGGTCGTAGCGAAACGACGGATACCTTGGCAGCAAAAGAAGGAACCATACCAGTTGCAGACCGTAGAAGGAGAGGCAGTTTTATACGGGAACGGCACCATCGAAACAGAGACCGTACACCTCTGGATGGAGAGCTATGGACGAAAGGAACAAATCACCTTAGACATCACGGAGATAGGGGACAAAGACGTGATATTAGGAATCCCCTGGCTCAGAAGGAGCAACCCCCGGATAGATTGGACAACCGGCCAAGTCCAATGGGAAGAGCCGTTAGCCTCTGAAGGAAAATCCGAGAAACGGACTTCACGCAACGAGCGTAGGGCACAGGAGCGAAATCAACAAAAAATTATGGCGCTATTGAGGAAAAGCGAGCCACGCCTGGAGCCAACATCGGAAGGATCGCGACTATCCATGAGCGAAGAACGATCGAACCTTACCACATTGATCGACAACATCCCGGCCGAATACCGGATGTATGAACGACTATTCAGCCCCGAACTCGAAACAGGACTACCCGAGCATAGTCCGTTCGACCACGAGATACCATTGAAAGAAGGAACACAGCCCAAGTTCCACAAGATATACGGCTTGAACCCGACACAGATGGAGGCACTAGACGAGTACCTCGCAGAAAACCTCAAGAAAGGTTACATCAGACCATCGACATCACCAGCAGGATACCCAATCCTCTTCGTACCAAAGAAGAACGGAAAATTACAACTATGCGTGGACTACAGACAATTAAACGACATCACCATAAAAAATTGCTACCCACTCCCACTAATAGGAGAACTCCGAGACATGCTCTACCAAGCACAATGGTTTACGACACTAGACCTCAAAGGAGCATACAATTTGATCCGCATAAAGGAAGGCGAAGAATGGAAAACCGCGTTTCGCACCAGACGAGGACATTACGAGTACCTAGTAATGCCCTTCGGTCTTACCAACGCCCCAGCAACCTTCCAAACCATGATTAACCACGTTCTCCGGGAATGCCTAGACATTTTCGTCGTTGTCTACCTGGACGATATCCTTATCTTTTCCAAGACGTTGGAAGAACACAAGCAACACGTTCACACAGTCTTACAGAAGCTGCAAGACGCTAAGCTCTTAGTTGAGCCCGAGAAGTGTCTCTTTCACAGCAAGCAAGTCAATTTCCTAGGATACACTATCGCTCCTGGAGAAATCAGGATGGAAGAATCAAAAATCCAAGCAGTGAAGGAATGGCCTCAACCACAGAACGTGAAGGACGTTCGAGCATTCCTCGGATTCGTGAACTTTTACCGGAGATTCATCAAAGGATATGGCGCGATCGCCACCCCGTTGACCAACATGACCAAGAAGGACCTAGAATTCCAATGGACGGAACAGACACAACAGGCCTTCGAACAGCTACGAGACGCAGTAGCCAGAGAACCAATCCTCAAGATACCAGACCCAACGAAACCTTTCGAAGTCGAGACCGACGCATCGGACTATGCGATCGGAGGACAACTCAGTCAGCGAGACGAAGAAGGACGGTTGCATCCTTGCGCCTTCTTCTCACAAAAACTACATGGACCAGAACTCAACTACCAGATTCACGACAAAGAGCTTATGGCCATTATTCGAGCATTTGAAGAATGGAAACCACAGTTATCCGGAACTAAACACGAGGTGTTAGTTTACACGGACCACAAGAACCTGACCCACTTCACCACTAGCAAAGTGTTGAACAAACGACAAATCAGATGGTCAGAATTCCTGTCAGAATTCCATTTTAGGATCATCTACCGCAAAGGAACAGAAAACGGCAGGGCCGACGCCCTCAGCCGAAGACCAGATCACGAGAACACAGTGCCAAAGGAAACACGGGTTATCCTCACAACAGACGGAAACGGAAACCTTTTACCAGCACACCGGAGCCTTATGACAACAAATACGGTAACCACACCAGAAGAAATACGGAAGATCCACGGAAACAAAGCCCACGGACACCAAGGAATTTCCAAGACATGGAAACGGCTAAAACAGCATTACAATTTTAAAGGAATACGACAAAAAGTACGAAAAGCCATTAAGAATTGCGAACTTTGTGCCAAAAGCAAGTCCGCAAGATATAGGCCTTACGGACTCCTACAACCCTTACCAGCCCCCAGCAAGGCATGGCAGACCATTACAATGGACTTCATCGTCAAGTTACCCCCTTCGGAAGAACCACTCACTAAGACCAAGTACGACAGCATACTGGTTATAGTGGACAAGCTCACCAAATACGCCTACTTCCTACCATACAAAGAAAGCAGCAACGCCGAAGAAATCGCCTACACATTCCTACGAGTGATTGTCAGCAATCACGGACTTCCAGAAAGTATCATCACAGACAGAGACAAGCTCTTCACATCAAGATTTTGGAAATCCCTGATGGAACAGCTAGGAACAGACCACAAACTATCCACAGCATTCCACCCACAGACGGACGGACAAACAGAGCGAGCCAACCAAACACTGGAACAATACCTAAGATGCTATGTGAACCACAAACAAGACAATTGGGTACGGTTGTTACCCACAGCACAGTTCGCTTACAACAGCTCAGAAAACGAAAGTACCAAGACAACCCCGTTTTACGCCAACTATGGATTCAACCCTACAGCGTACGGAGAACCAAGAACCACGACTACGGCACCGCGAGCCGATAAACAAGCGAGCGAGTTACGACAATTACACAAAGAACTCCAGCAGGAACTAGAGTTCGTACGAAAAAAAATGATGAAATACGCCAATCAGCATCGGATGAAGGGACCATCCTTCAAGGAGGGAGATAGCGTCTACCTCATTCGACGCAACATCAAAACACAACGACCTAACAGCAAGCTCGATTTTAAGAAGCTTGGACCTTTTAAAATCAGCAAGAAAATCAGCGACACCAACTACAGACTGTCATTACCAGACACCATGAAAATTCACCCCACATTTCACGTATCACTACTGGAACCAGCACCACACGGCACCAGCACACAAGAAACGATCGAGATCGACGCAGAACAAACCTACGACGTTGAACGGGGGGGAATGGCGCAGTGGTTAAGCGCCATGGCTGTTACTTGAGTAACGTAGGTTCGAATCCTGCTCCCTCCACCTCCTCCCCGCTTACCCGTGGCAAGGATAACCCGGCTGGCTATCGACAACAACCACCCGCCTGTGCCGTCGAGCCCACACTTGTTGGGAACTTCGTCTCCATGGCTACAAACGACCGACAGCTCCGCTGTTTGGACACAGGCCCCTCTCGATGAAGAGCCGTCAACTGCCGTCAGACGAATCCTCCGTGCGCCTGAAGGCACGGGGTCGCGTCAGTGAACAAACCTGTAAGCAGGACCGGGCACGAACCCGGTCAGGCTCGATTCGCTTCTATGCCCTTGTTTTCCGCTGTGTAAATAGAGAAAATAGAAAGCGCGCCGAGATACCCCTCGGGAGGTTGCTAACGGCCGGCTAATGAGCCGGGCCGAGCCCGGCGTTAAATAATACTACTACTACTACTACTACTACTACGACGTTGAACGAATACTCGACCACAGACGAAACCACGGCAAAACAGAGTACCTTGTTAAATGGGAAAACTATGGGCATGAGGAAAACACTTGGGAACCCCTTAACCACCTCCAGGATTGCCAGGAACCGCTCCGCCAGTACTATCAGGAGTTGGATCTGCGAGCAAGTCAGCCAAGAAAAAGAGGACGACCTAAGAAAGCACCACCTACCATTCCCAGAAGTTAAGGACCGACCAGGACTCGAAACCATACCACCAGACGAACCTATCAAGGAACGATCAGTATGCAACACAAAACAAAAACACCAGAAAAACGACGTACCAACGGAATGTTGCGCAAGAACATTCATCTCATCCAACAACGAAGGATTTAGAGGACCCATCGGGAAAGTCGAATCCCAGACAAAATTGGAATCCGGAAGAAGCGACTCCAAGGACACTTCAGGCAGGACCTCGGTTGATCGTCGACGCTCCTCCTGTTCCGCCTCCTCACGCTCCACCCGATCCAATTCCTCCAAGTCATCAATTCCGCGAGACACAGCTCGCATCATCTTTTCAAACCACATCCGCTTTTGTTTTCGAAGGCGCTCAATCTTCGCATCAATCTGACGACGCGCCTCCTCAGCGGCCTCCATTTCGGATTCCATCCGAGCATGCTGAAGGCCAATACTCCGGATTTTCGCGGAAGAAAAGCCCAGCACGTCACAACCAGGACGATTGAAACGCAAGCACTCCACACAGCGAGAAGAATCCTGGGGAGAGACCGAACATTTGGCCACCCCACGAGACTCACACGAGGAACAAGAAGGCATCTCCACCGTTGACGCCAGGAGAGAAGAGAGGAGGGCGGATCGGCGCTCTGTCGACGAACGACCAGGTTTAGGTTTGGCTACGCGACTAGACATGGCGCAGGAGAGTTAGCCAGGAGGGAAGGAAAACCAGAACAAGGATCAAGGGAGTACGGACTACTTAAAGGCCAAAGGGACTTGGCCAAAGGAGAGGAGACCTGATGTTACGACCAGACAGTTGGGCCGGTACCAGGGAGGCCAGGTGGGGTCACACCCCTCCTGACGACACCCGCCCAGAGAAATCACCGACCGGCAGAAAGAGGATTACATAAGAAGGAATCACGTGACCTCACGTGATTGCCAAAAGAGTGATCTCAGTGATCATTGAGGGATCACAACAGATCAAGGGAAGTGATCTCTGCGATCTGTGACAGATCAGGAGAGATCACATTCGGAACATAGTCTATATAAGGCACGCTCATTACCATGTAGATAGATTCGATTCTAGGATTGCTTAGCAGCAATCAAACTCTAGTTAACCTCAATACTTACTTGAGAACGATCATAACTTCACCCCCAGTCATTGAGAACCCCAGTTACCCAGTCAGACGCTCAGTTGCTTCAACCCACTGTACTTTACCCTAAGAACAGGTTACCCCGATACCTTGATCGTAACACTAGTGACCTTTACGTTGTCCTTACATTAAGGTTGCTCGTACTCTCAACCTTTATTTGAATTTATGGAAATTTTCAAATTTCGGCTTTTTACCCCGGCCCCCTTACATACTGAACCATCTGGCTAGCAACGGGGCAAAGACCTTGGCTTGCTTATCAGGGTTGCGGTATAGACGTGACCACACTGTACTCGATGTCATGTCCAAGTGGGTATCTGGCGCTGTTTGATAGCCACCGAGAGCTGCAAAGTCGCACTGAACGGTGGCTCAAGCATCAGATTGGCCGTTGAGAATCCATTCGGCGCATTTGTGGTGGATCCGACCGGCGGTTAACATTCTGTTAGACTTGGGGCATATTTGTCGTAAATCCAGCTGGCCAGTAAGAGTCTATTAGGCGTATATCTCCTACCTCCGCATCTGACTAAAAAGGGGGACAGGAGTCACAGCACGTGCTTCAGAGAATTTGCCTTGGCTCTTATACGACCTGACTGGGTCACATCTACTGTCATAGCGGCCTTATGATAAAATATGTTATTATTATAGCTAATGCATAAAGTATGACATGTGGTATCTCAAAAATGGTTACTAAATCATGGCTGGTGCTGAATCGATCCCCCACCATCCCCCTCCAGAATCCTCACGATTGTACCGGCATTGGCACAAACCCAATATCCTTCCACTTCATGCCATCCCAGTGGACCTGCTTCAGCTTCCCACCCTCTTGAAAAAAGCACCTGCTCATCTCGTCGTTTTCGGCGACATCCCTGGTGACTCTGCCATACTTTGCTATGGAGTTTGTTAGACATGCGATTTGCGAGTCGCTGTCCATGTTGTCGAAAACGGGGTCCGTCTCTGGGCCGTCCCACCGGTCCGTGTCAGTAAGGTCACCAATCCCGCTGCTCTGCGTCAGGATCTGGACCTTGTTGTCGGAGCCCCGAAAGAGGAGCTTCGTCGTCACCAACGGGCTGTTGTTCGGCCGTGACGAGAAACCCGTTATGGGCGCCTTGTCGGGGACACTGATCCGGGTGAGGACGGCCTCCCTGGTCTTGTTCTCCCCGTTACGGTCCAATATGCCGAGGTTGCCATCGCGGGTCCGGTAGACGAGCCGCAGCTCCGGTGCCCTGAACGCGGCCTTGATCGGCAACGCCACGATCGCCGTGCCCGGACTGATGCCCGCCACGGGCTCGACTGACATGCTAGTGAAGTTCTTCTTCTCCGTGTAGTCCTGGATGAGGTGCGTCAGCTTGACCGAGTCCTTGCCGTTGCTGACCTCAAAAACGCTGTGCGGCCAGATGTACGCTATCTTGCCGCCCTTGGTGGGCTTGTTGCCGAGGTCCGTGTACGTCGTCGCCTTGGTGCCCCAGAGCGGGTAGGCCGGGCCCCAGTCCTGCATGGCGATCTTGCCCTCATGGGTGACGTAGAGGACCTGATCCCAAGGCACGGGTCTCAACGGCGAGTCGTTCAGCACCACCGTGGCGGCTAGCGGGGTGCCCTCCCACGGCGGATCGCCCTCCCTTTCCCTGTTGGACTTGACGCCGACCTCGAGCGGCTTGGACCACGCGCCGTAGTTTGTGTTGTAGATCGAATAGTAGATGGAGCCGCCAAAGGGCTTCTGGTAGTAGACGCGCATCTCAAAGTCCGTACTCGCTTCGGACGGGCGGTAGCTGGTGACGGAGAGGGAGGAGCCCTTTTGCAGGAAGTCAACCACGCCTCTCGTGTCGTTCTGGTTGACGCCGCAGCTGTTAGCTCCACCGCCGCTGCCGCCGCCTTCCCTGAGCTCCGCCTCCAAGGCCACGATGCGGTCGCGGGTCCTGTTCTCGGTCACCTGCCATCCGACGATGCCTGAGACGACGCCGGCGATGATGACCGCGGCGATGGCGCCGACGATGAACCCAATCTTCTTCCCCCGCTGGGTGCCAGTGTTTCCAGAACTTTGGTTCTCGTGGTAGGCGGGAGTTGCCACGGGTATTGGAAGGGGCGAGTTCGAATACAGCGTCTTGGACTCCCATGCAGACGTTCTGTCGGCGGCACTGTCGGCGTTGGGGTAATTGTTCGTCGGAGGACGCTGGTTGTGTGCCATGGGCATGGGCATGGGTCCATCGTATGGCGAGTGGACCTCGAGGTTGTTGTGCTGAGGAGCCGCTACCTCGAGTCCATCATGGTATGCATCGCTCCTTGGCGTCGCCTCAGATGGACTTTGGTATCTGTGGGAGGCCATTTTCGGCGCTGGTCCGAAGACGGGATGAAAAAGACAAAAGGGACAAAAGTCACGCAGTATCAAAGACGGGTGAAAAAAAAGAGGATGACACGGCTAGATAAATGTGCGAAATTCAAAATTTGCCAAGTCTTTCTGCTTACTGTGGGACTGGACTGTCGGCCCTTCACCCAGGGGCGCTGATGATCTAAAGCTGTGGTGAGACAACTACTACAAATCTTGGATAATAAAATAAGACGTCTTGGCCTGGCGGTCTCTTTTTGTACACATCTCCAAGATCAAGTGAAGGCTGCAATGAAGCACCCAGGCGGCACGGCCCCTTTTGTGCAAGGCTTCTAGGGGCATATCAGGCTCGAAAAACCTGGAAAGTGACGATTTTGTTCAAAAATATGGTATGAAATAAGACGTCAAAGCCCGATTGCGCCTTGGTGTTACTTCCAAATTTGTACATTGATTCGCCATCTCGCAGGTCACTGCCACCCTGGCGCTTCCCCAAGCCTTTGGAGGTGCGGTGTAATTGGGTGCATCGGTGATATGGGTCCCCCAAAGGAGCGAAGCTGACACTTGGCATTGGGTGTTTTCTGCTGGGGGTGTTTCTATTTTAACCGTCGGATAACACGGCTAATCACAGGCCGGATAATCGATTATTAGGCGTGGGTCTTTTCTGGTGCTGCTGCAATTGCCAAAGTTGTCGATCTTGAAGGACCAGGCACAAATCTCCTACACCCAAAGATACCGTACCACTGTGATAACAGCCAAAGATAGAGGTGTCGATCTGGTTCACCCCTGTAGGGCCATAGAAAACGGGCTATGGCGTGCCTTACCCGTCTTGGCACGAAAGAACGATGGCCTTGCTCAGACACAGTCTCAGCCTCTGAACTGCTGTGATGGCGCTTGCAGTGCCGCAGGTCGGCTAATTGGATATCTGCTCATTGTCTGCGTCAATTCTTGTTTGTGCCTTTCATTGACGCGCTTTTCTTTTGATCGATGCAAGGCCAGAACAATGTATTCTTCCTTTGTCCTCGACTTTATTTGGACAATGGCAACGCCGAAAGAGTGTTTGCTAGATTTTCACAACTGAGGATGAAGCAAGATAAAAGCTCCGTCCAAGTCGAGCAATCCTACATTGTACAATATGTAATTATCAACTTATCATTAAGCTCTTGAATCGCCCTACATCTCGGCTTGTGTCTTCGCTTCAATCATCATCAAACAAGGTAACAGAAGCACTTCCGATTTTACTCAACTCCGACGCGTCATCCGTCATCATGGCAGCCAAGTATGGCCACATGTTCAGGGATAGGAATGGGGATGACTACTTGTTCATCAACAACCTAGCCAAGGGTTCTTTCCAGCTCGCCCAGAGAGTGCTGCACTTACGTACCGGCCGGGTTGTCGTGCGCAAGATATGCCTTACAGGTAAGTACAAGGACAACAACGAGAATTGGGACGCTGGGCTTGCCGCTCAGCTCAATAGGACCGAGTGGGTCCCCATTGAGGGCGTCGAACCTCCCCGCTTCGCCCGATTAATATCAGCCACGCCATCGGCCGTGGACTCGTTCTGGGAGTTGTACAACTGCGGAAGCATCATGGACATTGAGGAAACGTGCGTGATGCAAAGGGTGCTCATGTCGCCCGGCTTTCTGATGAGGTACGTCCGCCAGGTGCTCAGCTCGCTGGTACACCTCTACAGCATGCCATTTGACGTGGTACACAACGACCTCGACCTCCGCAATGTCTGGGTGCACCTGCCCGCCCAAGGTCCGCCGGATTTTTACATTGGGGACTTTGGAGAAGTGCTGATCGACCTGAAGCCGGGCACCGGAAAATAATGCGTCGACATTCGGATGTTCAACAGCTTCTTTGCGACTCTAGACCAGGACCGGACGCTGCGGGGGTCGCCGAGCACCACCGACCGTTGGAACCTGCTCGCGCTGAAGGATATTGTCAACAAGCTGCACAAGCAGTGCGTGAATGAGGTGTCGTTTGAGAAGGGGACGGTCAAGGACTTGATTCCTTTCATCAAGACTACGATCGCATCCGTGTCGCAGCTTGAGGCAGCCCACAGCAGCGCCGGGAAACCCATCCTGGAGCCCGAGTTTGCGCAACTCCTCAAGGACCGGACCAATGCTATCACAGCGCCGAAGCATGGCGATTGGCAGGGCCAGCCGCTATTGCACGACACCATGCAGGAGATAAAGATTGCGAGCGGCATCCGAGGTCCGTGGTACATTGCCGAGGTCGATCCATGTTCACAGCACGTGTCGAATATTGGCAGAGATGCCCGTGGCTGACGAGCGTCGGCGAGTATTTACACGATACCCGGAATATGTGCTCGTTCAGGTAAGTGCCAACCTATATATCGGGGATAGTTTCAGTCTAGTTTGAGGTGATAATTGCAACTCTTTAGTTTTTTGTTTTGCTTAAAACGTTTTCGACGCCCTCCTAATGTGCACAAAACCGTCGGCGAGTACGATTGTGGCTTGGCCTGTCAGATTATGACGACATGGCGTTCACTAGAAAAAACGCTAATTCTAGGGTAGGTGGAGATTGCTGCAGGGGGTGCAGAGTATTGCCACTGGACCAACACGAAAAATCGAAAGGGTTGTTCATCTGATGTCAGTTTCTTGCTCCATACGGTAGTAGCGGTAAAGAGTAGGGAAAAAAGGGTACGAGGTGAGCAAAATGATCAGATGGCTAGAGACAAAATAACAGACGAATTTTCGAGTTCAGATGCATGAATGCAGGTACCAACCCCGTTTTGCAAGCTGCCAAGGAACAGACGAATGAACCAAATATTTCTCCTGAACCGCCCCTGAGTTCTGGAATTCGCTCCGTAGGTGCCGGTATGGAAAACAAGAAAGGCGAGATTGACGGGATCCAGATCTTTGGGGCTGAGCAAAGAAAACAATGACGGGAGAGCCCCGGTTACTAATGGCCGAATCCCTGCCATGTGGATGCGCCGAGCCGGGACGTGGGTTCATTACGAGCAAAAACGAGCTCAGCATCCTTGTTTTCCTTCTTTTCGCCCGGGTTCGAGAACCACTGGATGTGCGGGGCGTCACTTTCGGCGCATTGGATCGATAATCTGAGAATCTTGGTACCGCATCTTTTCGCCTATGCTGTGGCCCTACAGTCAGTATTGCACTTTTTTTTTTTAAAGGGCAGCCACCGCCATCCGGTCAAACGCTTTTCGAGTCTCCTTTTTTTTTTCTCATCCCAACTTGCTTTCGCTTTTTGTGGTGGTAAATTCATCCTTTCCTGTCCAGTTTGCTCTGTGACGGCCGTCCTTCGCTTTTTCCTCCTTACTGACCACTTTGGGAATAAAATACTCATTTTCTACCTTATCTATATACTCATCCTACCTTTAATCCTAATCCATCAACAATGCGTTTCACAACCGTCTTCGCCGGAGTGGCGGCCATGGCTGCCACCACGGCCAACGCAATCCAGGGCTTCAACTACGGCGCATTCTTCCTGAACCAGCAGCCCAAGCTGCAGGCCGATTTCGAATACGAGTTCCGTCGTGCTCAGCAGCTGCCGGGCACCTCTGGATGGAACTCTGCCCGCCTGTACACCATGGGTTAGCTTGCTCCGTCCCACCCACATCCCTTTTCGGGGACCCACTAACACGGGAGTAAAAACCCACAGTTCAATGGCAGACGGCCAACGACGTTGTCCAGGCCATCCCCGCCGCCATCAACACCCGCACATCCCTCCTGCTGGGCCTCTGGGTCTCGGGCGGCCCGCAGGCCATCGAGAACGAGCTGACTGCCCTCCGCAAGGCCATTGACCAGTACGGCACGGCCTTCACCTCGCTCGTCGTCGGCATCTCGGTCGGCTCCGAGGATCTGTACCGCAACACCAACAACGAGGTCGGTGTCGACGCCGCCTACCTTCTCAACTGCATCCAGCGCACACGTGACCTGATCCGCGGCACGTCCCTCGCCAACGTCCCCGTCGGCCACGTCGACACCTACAACGCCTTCCTCGACGGCCGGAATGCTGCAGTCATTCCTGCCATTGACTTTATCGGCTTCGACGGCTACCCCTACTGGGAGCAGACTCTGCCCAACTCCATCGAGAACAGCCGCGAGCGCTTCTACGACGGTCTGAACAAGACCATTGCCATCTCCCAGGGCAAGCCCGTCTGGATCACCGAGACTGGCTGGCCCGTCGTTGGAAAGCAGATCAACCAGGCTGTGGCCAGTGCACAGAACGCCAGGAAGTACTGGCAGGAAGTTGCATGCTCCCTGGTCCGCGCCAACATCAACGTCTGGTGGTGAGTAAATTTGGAATCATTCTTCGCATCTGACTGCACCGAATAACATGCTAAACAACGATTTTTTTCCCGATAAAGGTATATGCTTCAAGAATCTCAATGGGGTCAGGCAGAGACTGAGTAAGTTTTCCCATTTCCTTAATATGTTGGTCTTGTGAAATTGTCACTAACATGAGTTGATATAGTTTCGGTGTTTTTGGCGCTGGTGACCTTTTCTCCATCAACCCTTACTACGATCTCTCCTGTTAAATGGTGTATGACTGCTCTTAGGAGTAGGTCATAGAATGATTGAGAAAACACATGCTGTTTGCGTTGAACTTTGGTAATCCTATACATTGATGGATAAACTTGGTGTAGGATTGATATCAAAATAATAAACAAGAGAACTGAGATCACGTGCACCCCCGGTCCTTATCCTCTTATTGCCATTGGCGCTAGCATGCACAACTTGATACTTACCCCAGAAACCCCAGTTTGTCCAGATAAACAGTGCATATTCGAGGCATTGGCTGATGTAATCCAGCAATGCTACCTTTGGTTCCCTGGAGTAGGACGAGTGAAATTTGTACGATACAAACTACCATTAAATATATGGTTAGGCTTTTGATTACGTCTAGTATAAGCTAATCTGCCCAGCTGTGACGCCGCACAGGTAGGTCAGATTCCTACGGTGAATCCTACCTATCTAGTTCTCCAAGGGTTGGTCAAATCCGCATTAGAGAGAACACCGCTTATCAAGCAGTCAATCCTGGTAGCCACAAGCAAAGTTTGGGACCCATCCATGTAATCACGACGCGGAAACATTCAACTTGCCTACCTACTTACCTACCCGATTGCTTACCTGCCCACCTAACCCAGCTACTAACCTAACTACCTACCTACTCACCTACACCTATTTACTTGCCTACTTGTACCAGGTACATACGCAAACTGTAGGGGGAAAGCATGACTGCTAACTGATAGAATGTCTGTTTGATATATAAGTGCACCCGAGACAAAACTTAGTCTGCGATGTTACTTGAGATATATTAGCGTTTAGCGCGAGCGAGGGAAGAAATCTGTCACGATCTGAGTGCTGCCCAGCCGGGTTGCGCCTGAGGCTTTTTTTATCTGTTTCTTTGAGTAGGGCAAACTTGGAAATAATGTGCTTGGCATTCTATCTTGTTCGGTTTGTTTTCGCGCACAAATGAGGCTCCCTGCGCAAGGTATGTAACAGTAACCCTTACCAAAGCGTACTGCGGAGCTTTGAGTTCGAAAATTATCAAACTTTGTTCTATAGCAGAAATCATCACAAGCATTTTCTTCGAATAGCACTTCACCTCCTTGTAGATGCCGGGTAAACTCTTAACGACGGAACGCAGGCTGACACAGACTCACAGGGTCAAAAATACCACAGATACGGACATATATAGTCATATATACAAAGAAACGAAAAACGAAAGCAACCCTTCACGTGGTTGCAAATAAGAAAGCAGATCAGCAGTTTCATATCCAAGCACAATCTTCAATTGTTCGGCTCCAATTTGCCCCGCCGCAGAGCCGCAATGCTATTGCAGTTCTGATCACTTTAATTGGCAGTCCTATCCGTGTTGCGACATGCAGTTTAGCTGCTAATATGACCATTTCCCGTGCATCTATAGAGAGTACCTAGCCCTCATCCCCGATACTTAAAGCCATTAACGAACCGCCAACACCACGCATCAGCCAGAGGGGGGAAATTGATTTAAATGCTCTATGCGATTTGCTTCTAGAGTTGATGAGAACTTATTACATAGTTGTTATCAAGTACGGTGTTACTAGTACCAGCATATATTAATCCAATACCTCTAGGCTGTAGCCTGTCCATTCTTGAACTCGTGCTCACGGCATTTAATCTTTGGTTTGGTTTTCACTTTTACAATTTTCAAACCACTTCTCGAATCATACGCTATGTCATCAATCCGCAAGTCCCACTATAGGTTAAATCAGACTAATATGCATTTCAAGGAGGTTGTTTTGGTCACTGCCAGCCTGGCCCTTTTCCCAGTTGGCAACTTGACATTGCCGCGAGAGGAAGTCAAGTTCACCCTGACCCCGAGCAGAATGAAGAAGGACTCGCTCGAGGACAGCAGGGCAAGCCTGGAGCATTATTTTCTGTATGGTTAGGTTCCATGGTCGGGCCCGTGTCAGTGGTTACTGTGAAATGAGGGGCGTGCTAACATGCATAAGATTACATGCCACGGACAATATTTATGGGTACCCGATTTACGTCGGTGACAATTGTAACAGCCACGAAGGGAAAGTTTTGCCGTTAGGGTGGTCTGTGAACGGTCTTCTTGACTTCTGTACTTGGAATATCTGTGAGATCAAGCCTGCATCACCTTCAAGTTTTGTTCCCTACACAAACAATCAATGTAAGAATGAAGAATTCACAGTGGAACATATTAATGCTTTACTTACCTTTGCTCAGTCCCATAAGCCTGTTGATGACCTGACTAGCTTGGTGGGGTATAGTATGTAACCTGATTCATTTCACAGTCAATAAAAGAGTCAGGCTCTGATTAACGTTGGGCTCCACATCTCCGACCCCCCTAAAGTCCGGCCCCCTTGAAAAATGTAACGACGAAATACCCCTTTTATAAACCGATTTAAATGTAAACCTATCAACGCACAATAATACAATCATTGTCAGGCTCTCCCGGTTCGCTAACCTCTTCTCCATCGTTCAAAGCTTCTAAACAGTCCCTATTATTTTCCTGTGCTTCATAAACGTTTTTTTTGCTGACCAAAAGCTCGTTGGGATCCGGAATCACCCTTTTCCTTTTGACCGGCCGTACCGCCTCCAATTTTGCTTTTAACAAACTGATTTTTTGCTGAGCTTCAGCCAATAAGATATCCTTGGTTTCGAAGCTTTTTTGGACTTTTGCAAACAAAAGCCGTGAAGTGGCGTTACTTTTTTCGGACCGGGAAATTTCCTGTAGTTGAAGTCGAATATCTCGGGTCGTTTTAGGGGTTTTCCAAATAAGTAAAGACTGGTCGTTAATTTTTTGGGTTGGATTTTCCGGTGTTTTATCCCTTTGGAAGCCGTTATTTTTACCTTTTTCGACGTTGGCGTTGCTATTTTCTAATAAAAAAGGGTTTAAAAGTGGTTTTGCCAAGTTCACCGGCCATAACCCCGTCGTACGCCAACCAGATTGAATGGTTTTTGCTATAAATGCTTTTGATCTGGCTTTTCGATAGCAAAGTAGAAAGTTTCGTTTCCCAACAACCGTTGAACAGCAAAACTGGTTTACAAATCCCAGGTGACGTCGATAAGCTTCCTTTAACGGCCCAAAAACCGATAAATCCAACGGTTGAAGAACGTGTGACGAATGAGGGGGTAAATATAGGAGTTGAATATTGTTTTGCAAGCAAAGAAGCATAAATTCGTCCGTTATATGTGATCCATGGCCATCCAGAACTAATAACCGCTTTTCAGGGGTTAAAGGTTGGGTATACGGAATAAACACCTTTTTTAACCATTCGATACCTGTTTCATTATTTGTCCACCCGTTTTCGGTTGCATGAAATTGCCAGGTATCGAAAGGACTTAAATCAGCTGGAAACCATTGTTGCTGTACGTTTTTCCCCTTAAATATAACGAGGGGAGGTATAACAGCCCCCGTAGCTGATACACATTCGATTATGCTCGTCCAACCCCGCGTTCCAGGCTCTTTTCGCTGTAATGGCCGGATTTTATTACGCCCTAACACCAGGCCATTAGATCCTTTGCCTTCCATTATACCTGTTTCGTCCATATTCCAACGGTTGGCCGGTTTTATAGTATCGACAACGGGATTTTTCAAATAGGACCACCAAGATTTAATTACCTCGGTTGTAGCCCCATTAACCCGGGCATTTTCTATTCGCCGGGGTCTTTGGGTTTTCAAAATTGGATATCGGGCTATAAAACGGCTAACCCAATGTTTCCCAAGGCTTTTTCTTTCTCCGGCGGCCTGAAGAATTCGTTCCGCAAAATAGCGTAGTTCTTGATGCGTTGGCGGAAGGCCTAACGCGGCCTGCGCAAGTACCCAATCTGCCAAATAGGTTTCCTGCTCCTGTGAAAGCCTTTGACAAAATCTTTTCGCTTGTTGAATTGACTGGGCCCCCTTTAAACGATCGTGAAGGGTACTCCGAGGAATACCCCATTTTTGCGAGGTTTTGTGAACTGATTTGCCATTTCTTATGTCAGAAATGGCAGCAAGAAGCTGATTTTCAGTGTACTGTTTCATTGGAAGGTTTGGAGCAAGAATCTTCAAAAATCAAGTTCTAAAGTGAAAAATTCGTCTAGATATTTATAAAATAAAACAAAGGGTTGACGTGGCTGAGTAGATATTTTTAGGGGCCGGACTTTAGGGGGGTCGGAGATGTGGAGCTCAACGTTAAGTCTAACCTAAACGAGGCTTAACCACCAGTTTGAATTGATGATCAACGGCGTATAGCTTTTTTTATCTCTCGGAAAGCACTTACCATTACACAGACTTGTGTCTAATAAACAGACGGACTACCCGGCACGAACACCTATGTTTTAATGGTAGTTTCCAAGCCAGATTTACTGGCACCCCTGCCAAATTTGACGAGTCAACTAATTCATAGAAGCCCAGCCATGTTATAACTTATACGCCCATACTACTCTACTTATGACCCTTGCATCCTCTACTTCAAGCATTTGAATTGTAGGCAGTTTTGTCAGTCCGAAGCATATCAGCCACCGGTGGACACGTCGGATTAGGCCGAATTCTATTAATGTATCCTTTGATTCACGAACAAACGGGAGCCAAAGTCACTACCTTGGCAGAATCATACTTATAATACCTACGTTAAATCACCACTATGCATGCCATGGTCTTATTCTTCATACCCCTTTTCTACTTCAGCTTCCCTGTCCTTGCCGTTGAAATCCTCTCGTCCTTAAATCGAATAAAATGCGGCTCCTCTTTATAATTACTTCTTTTGTCGCTTGCGGCGCCCTCGCTAGTTCGGTGGAAAGCTCAAACACCAAAATCACTTCCCGTAACCTTGAGCGTCGAGGATAGACTGTGAAGGGATGTGTACTAGGCTGTTGGAGTGAATTGCTTGGGATATATCCCGAGGCATTCATCGGAACAGAATGCCAGAGGATATGTTCTGAGGAAAAGTGGAGACGGACGCAGCTTAAATGGCAGCTCGAAGCCCAGAACAAACAAAAGCAAGCCCAAAGCGAACAGACTCAGGGCGAGGGTGCATCTGGAGAAAAGCCAACTAGAGTGGAGGCTATCAAACAGTAATATGGTTGGATACGTGGACAGTACCTCAGGAGGTGGATTCTCTGAAGTACAAGAAGAGAACAGAACTTGTTTTACTTTCGGGCCAATAGCGTTTGGCACGGATCAAATCCATAATTCAATATGTAATCAAAACCAAGGCCTCCTGCAAATCGGGAGTGGTGCGTTCCAGTATTAGATATGTTATGCATAGAACAATCACCTTAATGTCCATCCACGGCATCGCATGTCTCTAGTGTGTTGATCTTGGAATATCGCACGGCTTTTCAAGTTTTGGTTAAGTTAGTAGTGATCAACCGTTTTCAAGGGATTTCACTGCATAGCCGACTTGTTTTGTACATCGGTATACCAGTGTCCTCCCTGATCCGCGGTCGTTAAGATCTTTCTCCTGATTAAATTCAATCAAAGCTGACCCGTTATACCGGCGCCTTGATCGTCCTGGAAACAGCAACTTCTGACTTGATCCCACTCGACCACTAGTCTGGGGACGTAGCTTAAACGCCCTCTACCGTCGATAACCTCGGGCTCTGTGACCTTCTGAATCTGCGCGACGTGTGTCTGAGAGCCAATCAACGGCGCTGGTTTTATCAGAGTACTCAGCGCCGACTCACAGTATGCGAATTATCTGAAACGGGATTGCCCTCCCTTCTACTAGTTCATGCATTTGAAAGGTGCATGATATACGGTGAAGCCGACGTCAGGCGGCTGTTGGCCAGTGACCAACTCAATGTATTCCATCCGATCACACAACATTAGTTCCTGTCAACTTGTTGCTGACTGTTATTGGGGTCAAAGAAGAGATGAATAGCAGTATATCATAATCTTCTTTGCGGGGACATGGGTATCGGCTCCAAAGCCCCGACGAAGAGGAGACCGTACAACTGGGTGGACAGCGGCGGCTATATGCCACCAGTATGTGCTATACTAAAAGTGCACAGCCAAACACAGAGGCCCCCACTACCAGCTATAGTAGCACTCTGATTAGGGCCGACTATGAGGACGAAAATTGTTGAGATGAGCATAAGCTGGGCTTTTGGGGTGGGATTGCGATTGTCGCCAGAAGTCTACCAAGGATAACACTGCTCGAAGACACCCGCACACTTTTTGCTTTTATTTTTCATCCACCTAGCTCTACTTCTCAAACTGAGACATCAGACTTGCAAATTGATGAGGCATTGCGGAGGGCATGTGGCCAAACACATATAGGAGGGTTCAGAGCCCGACCAACACGATTCCATCATTCGTGTTTTCCACTTCCCACAGGCCTTGTGGCTCGCTCAGTCACGCCGGAACATGGGCCATGTCAACCACTTTGTCTCTGCCATTTCCCAAGGTCTGGCACAGAATCAACCTGGACCAAAGAGAAAGAGGGGAAAGTTGATTGTGCAAGCTGCGGTCCACGACTTCTCGGGCGCTTCTATAGCGTCTCACGGTCTCACCCAGCTGGCCTGTTCTTCATATCTTGGACCCTTTCATAAAAACGTGGACCGGTAGCCTCAGTACACAGGCACATACTTACCCACCTGTCTTTCTAGGTACTCACCTATCTACTCACCAATTTGTGGCCGGCGTCTACACGACTTGATTCGGTCAAGTTATACTTCTACCTAGAAGCTCCCTTACAAAGGATACCCTGGGCAAATCTGGCCTGCTAGAGTATCTACCCCCGGCGCAAATTGGAGTCCACTTCGTAACATTGCTGCCCATATATGTTGCAGATGAAGTACTTCGTATGGGAAGCCGGACAGTCTACCATCCACTCCCGAAAGTGCATTTTCACTTTCTCAACTAGATAATCCTGCAAATTAGTACCGCAAGACAGATCATAAAATGCACCATGGCGCTGAACACATTGCAAACTTGACGTGCATTCAGATGTAAGAGTAGATATCCCAACCAAAATATTGGCCTAATAGAAACCAGAACGGCCACAAAGCCAAGGTTTTACCACGGTAGGAATGCCAGCGTTGATTGGGGCAACGGCAAGGGAATTAGGATCCACAAATGGGACATATCCTGCCAAACTACATTCATGCTGGGGACTTGAAAAGACGACTTCGCCATGTCAGCCATCCTTTTGCCGTGATTACAGTTTGGCTCACGCTGATTCTCTGATTCACGACTTCGTGCCCCGTATGGGAACTGTGCAGCTCAGAAACGTAGAAGAGCGTTGCGTTTGGGGTTTGCCAAAAGTCCGCCCAATCCTTGCTCCTTTCAGAGGTCGATGCACCACTGCCGAGATGTCAGCATCAAAGTGGGTGGGTAGTCGCAATTTCAGCTCTGCTGGCGCGTGCTTTCATATTTGTCAGACTGTTCGCTGTAAGGTCGCCACGGGGCGATTGGTAATCAAGGATCCCGGCCCTGTAAGCGCCGTCGTTTTGCGTTCTCGCCGATAGCTGCCTTGACTTCGGGAAACGATTAATGTGAAGAGAGAGACAACATTGAATACAGATAAGGCTGTATTTGTCAGAGGCAAGAATTTTACGCATCCCCATAAACAGAAGGGATATTTAAGTACATGTGTAATAGTTTCAGATTCACTATGTTTGCGCCTACTTTGGATCAGGTCGACACAAAAACACAGCAGGGCAGGAATATTTCCACCAAGTAACAGCAAATCTTACAACGAAAACGCACCATTTCAGTTCGGAAATGTCGTCAGAAACTCCCAATGTGGCCGCCCTCCTCATGGGCGTCGGGGAGGACCTCGTCTTGAAAGAACAACCTGTTCCAACCCCGGGCGCGAGCGAAGTCCTGATCCGCAACCACGCCCTCGCAGTCAATCCCGTTGATTGGAAACTGCAGACTCTTGGGTTTATGGGCGGGCCATACCCAAAGATTCTCGGTGCAGGTAATCATACTGCGTTCTAGTGAAGCTTTCTGCCACAATTTCACATGAAAGCCTGACGTTTGAGTTTGCAGATCTTGCGGGTGTCGTGGTTAAAGTCGGCTCGTCAGTCGACGTATTCAAGCCAGGAGACCGTGTGCTGGCGGATTCAAGCGGCATCATGACCCAAAACGCCAACCACGGATGTTTCCAGACCTTCACGGCGGTGGACGTCTCATCAGTCACCAAGATCCCGGACTCGACCTCACTCACCGGGGCTGCCACCCTGCCCTTGGCCGTCGATACCGCGGGCCAGGTCTTCTTCGACAATCTAGGCCTGCCTTACCCCGACGGGCCTGAGGATAAGAAGGCTAATTCGATTCTACGCGGTGACGTCCTCCTGGTGTGGGGCGCCGCGGGTTCCGTGGGCCGGGCGGTCGTGCAACTCGCGCGCATCTTGGGGTTAGAGGTATATGCAACGGCGAGCGCGCGTCACCATGATGCCCTCAGGAAACTGGGCGCCAGCTTCGTCGTGGACTACCACTCACCCATCGCGGTGGAGGAGCTCAAGGCTACTGCGGCCGCTGCAGGTAAGCGCCTTCGCGTCGCTGTAGATTGCAACACCAGCGCAGACAGCCTCGCTCATGTGTTTGGGGTCCTCTCGGATGGCAATGAAGACGCGAGGAAGACTGTGGTGACCATGTTGCCTTTGGAGTGGGTTCAGCCGAGCGTGGTGGCGCCAAAGGATGTCGACATTAGCTTTGTGGACGGAGGAAAGAAGTACACTTCCCGGCTGGATATCCAGGCGTGGCTTCACGGCAAGGGGTTACCTGCTTGGTTGGAAAGTGGCGAAATGGTCCCCGGGCCATATCGTGTTGTCCCCGGCGGCCTCGGTGGGATTCAGGCTGCCCTTGATGAACTGAAGGCAGGCGCCGTGAGTGGTGAGAAACTGGTGGTCGAGGTTTAGTTCGGAGGACCAAGGGACCACTGTGGTCAAAGTCTGGCCGACAGACTGCTGAGGTTGCTTGTTGGCGCATATCACAAAACAGCCACCATTTCTTATCAGTACCCTTTTTGACACACAGTGGACAACTGCACAAAATATCACACATGTTAACTTATAGGCACCACTGCCTCTCTTCCTAGCTATTTACTTATACTCTATTTACCTATCGACGGTTGCCTACCTAGGCTGTGCTGTATTCAAGAACTCGTTTGTATGGGTTTTTGATGAAGCAAGCGTCCAATGGATCATTCTCGAATCAAAGATCTTGTACGGCAGGTGGAGGCATAGATTCATACCCCATTCCACAGTATAAATTGAAATGAGTACAACTTTCCTTTCTGCCATACCAATTGAGGGTTATAAAAGAACTAGGTCGTTTGAAAATACTGTTCAAAGACTTTCAAGCTCCTGGGGTTTCGATATAACTCAAATACTCGCACCGTTTATGATGGTGAAATTTTGACGCGCAGACTGGCGGTAATTCTGCTAGAGAATTATACGACGATTGTGAATTTACCCTTGCAACCTCCGTAAGTCGGAGTCTCGTTAGCGGCTTGATCGGATCGGATAGGACCCTGGCCCATGTTCATGGATTCATAAGCTGAAAGATGCGATGGGAAAAAGTTGGGCACCTACGACGTCGATGTAGGTACCTACCTACCTAGCCACTAGGTCTAGAACTATTCTAGGTAGGCAGCTTGGTCAGGAAACTTTGCCGCAGCTCCAGTTTGGCTTATGCGCATCGCATGGGATGCAAAACTGTTACACGCCGTCTGTACATTTTAAACTGCATTCCAATCAGCTATTAATTGCCCACCAATTAGGAGAGTGATTGCTTATGTGATCCGACGATGATGTGTATGGTCACTGTTTTTGGTGTTGTCATTGACGTCCGGTCCACTGGGCCGATTTGTCAGCGAGTCAGCACTAAAGTTTGCACCCAAAACGGGGCCGACCACTTCAAATCGATCTCGAACTATACACTCTGGAGATCGATCTTCGCGCCAAAGATAAAACAGCAGCACATCGCCCACCATCCGAATAACCATTCAGTTCCAATTCGGATCAGAGTTTACCTGTTTGACATCATGGCCGCAAATCAAGTCAAAACAATCGTCGCTACAGGCGTCAGCTCGGGTCTGGTAAGATGACATCCATGACATGACATGACATCAATCCACCCCGACGTCTTCATCCTACGACCCCTCCAGTTCCCCAGTTCCCGTACAGCACCTTGTATGCCCCGGATCATCGGAACTCACCCTCGGCCACCAGAGAAGGACCCCGCGCGATGGAAAGAAGGCCCCTGGTGGCGGGCTTAGGACTGACCCAATCACTTCAAACCACAGGGGTTCGAGGCAATCAAGCAACTCTTGTCCTCGACGGCGCAACCATACCGCGTCATCCTCGGAGCGCGCAACCCCTCAGCGGCTAAGCAGGCCTTTGACGCGCTCAAGTACGACACGGCGACGCACCGTTTGGAGGTTCTCCCGCTGCAGCTGAACGACCTCGGCACTGTGCGCAGCTTCGCCAAAGACACGCTGGACGGGCTCGGTGCAGACCCCATCAACTATCTCTTCCTCAACGCCGCCGTCGCGTACGCTGCCGAGCGCAAGGCGCCCACGGGCAGCGGCAAGTGGTGCGAGAGCTATGTCGTCAATCACTTGAGCCAGCACTATCTGTTGCACCTGCTGCGGGAGAAGCTGGTCGAGTCGAAGACGAGGGTAGTTGTCGTATCGTCGGGAGCGTTTGAGCAGGTATCCGACCCGAGTAAGTTTCAACCTTGTGTCTTTTGCGTTTTCAAATATGACCACCGCCTGAATTATAACAGGCCGGCTAAATGACTGCAAAATGCTCATGACAAAACAAAAACACGACAGGCATGCTCGAATCTATCCTCAAGGCCGGATCCGACGCCGAGGCCATGAAGACGTACCCAGCCACCAAGTTCTCTCAGCTGCTCAACGCGCACTGGTGGAGGCGCCAGCTCCATCCGCAGGGCTGCACCCTGGTTGCCGTGTCGCCGGGCTTCATCCCATCGACGGGTCTGTCGCGCGGGACGGACTTTGAAGAAAAGTTCAAGAACATCCCCGGCGGCAAGTCTGTCCAGGAGGGCGCGGCCAGTCTTTTGGCCGCGTTCACGAGGAACGATCTCCCCGAAGACCAAGACTTGATCTTCCTTACCAGCTGGGGTGAGTGGTGGGGCCGCGACAAGTTGGAGAAGACGTTGGATAAGGGTCTGCAGGATAAGTGGAGTCCCGGGCGGGAGGAGATTGAGGCGGAGGAGGGGCTTTTATGAGTGCCCGCTACAATTGAAGTGCTTGAGCCGTAGAAAATAATTGACACCCAATTTTCAGCTAGAACTAGATGCATTGGAGCAACAGCATTGCTGCATTGCTGGTCGGCGGCTGCAGTGGCTTGGTTGGATAAAACCTTTGTTAGCGCAAGTAACTTGCGATGCGGCGGTGAACAGGAAAGGCAGGGCGTTACGCACAGTAGCATCTGTCCAACGCAAGGGCGTGGCGGATTTAGGTGGCTCAATCAACCACCCGAATTGACGAATCCGCTAGCGTAGCGCACATGGAACCCCCAGGAAAAATTCACCTCCCGCAGCGGACCCTTTGGCGGCCAAGCCTAACCCAGCCCAAGGTCAAAAAAGACAGGATGAATATGACGCCTTCCCCAGCTCTGCACCAAACTCTGTTTCTGTTTGTTTCTTGCTCTCTACAACCTCGTTCACTTTGCTGCTTATTTTTATTTTATTTCTCGTTTTCCTTCTCTTCTTTTCTATCCGGGCAGATATTCCGTACTGCCTGCAAACATAAAAAGATAAGCAACAAAATAGATGAACGCCGCACTAGCAGACGAAAACGACCCCCTTTTGGGCGCAGTCGCGGAGCAACATGTCCGCCATGCGGTGACCGAGGACCCTGACGACATTGGCCCCGACTCTCAGGAGTCGGGCGCCGTTCTGGTCGATGGAGAGCTTCTCGATTTTGACCCTAAAGGCGACCCGGACAACCCCATGGAGTGGGCGCCCGCCTTCAAATGGAGCATTGTCAGCTTGTTGGCCCTTTTTGCATTCTGCATGTGAGTGCCCTTTTTTGCTGCGAGAATTGGTGCTTCAATTTTTCTTTGTTCTTGCTTTCCTTCAAACCCAACCATCCCCCCCCCCCCCTTTTTTTTTTCTCTCGCCCACCCCACCACCGATTTTCATCCGCGAATATCCGAGACTTTCTTGCCGCCCTCAAAAGTCGCCACCCAACCCCTGTTCCTTGCATTCCTTGATGAGCACCACGCTGACAAATAATCACGCAATCAGCACCTTCACCTGCATTTCCGTCGTCCCAGTGGCATCGCAAATCGTTCGGGACCTGGACGGCGATGACGGCAGCTCACGGGATTCGGCCTCGCGGGCCGCCAGCGCCGCCCTCCTGGTGACCATCTGGGAGCTCGGCGAGGCAGCGGGCCCGCTACTGATCGCCCCGCTGTCCGAGATCTACGGCCGGTGGCCCGTCATCAACGGCGCCAACATGCTCTTCGTGCTGACCACCGTGCTGGCCGCCACGTGCCGCCGCACCGACATGTTCATCGCCGCCCGCGCCATGACCGGCGCCGCCGTCGCCACCAACGTCCTCAACCCGGCCATCGTCGGCGACATGTTTGTGCGCGAGGAGCGCGGCAAGCCCATGAGCCTGTGCATCTTTGCCCCCATGCTCGGCGGGGCCGTCGGGCCCATGCTCAGTGGCGCCGTCGCCCAGACCCTGGGCTGGCGGAGCTTCATCTGGATCAGCGCCGGGTTGGCTGCCGGCTGCGAGCTCATCTTTCTGTGCTTCTTTCGCGAGACCTACAAGGTCGCCATACTGAAGAAGAGGAGAACGGCTGCCGCCGGAGAGGCCAAGGAGCGGAGCCGCCGCGTGGCCTACGGAACCGTGCAGGACTGCCAGAAGGTTGAGAGTCCGGCCAGCAACAGACAGATGCTGTACGAGGCCATTCTTCGGCCAGGCATCGTTCTTTGGGGTTCTGGTGTGCTTTTGGCTCTTGCGTTTGCCGGTTCCATCTCCTTTTCGTACTTTTACATCATTTCGGTGACGCTACCGGAATTGTTGGCGGAGCGGTATGGAATGACGCCTGCACAAACGGGTGCTTCACTGCTCAGTTGGAGTAAGTATTTCTGCCGGTCTCCTGGTTTTATTGACAGCCCGTCCAATGTCCTAACAACGTACTGTTTCTAGGCTGCGGAGGCTTCATCGCCATCTTCATCTGCAACCGCTTTCTAGACAGCATCTACATCAAACTGCGCGACAGTAACAACGGCCGTGGCCTCCCCGAGTACCGCCTCCCGCTCGTCGTCCTCGGTGCCGTTACCGTTCCTCTCGCCACGGCCGGCTATGGCTGGTCGGCCGAGCTACGCCTCCCGCTCCCCGTCTTGCTCGCTACCGTCGTGCTAATGGGCGTGTCCATCATGCTGACGGCGATGCCGCTGATGGCGTACGTGGTCGATGCCTTTGGCGTCTACTCGGCTTCGGCTATCACCGGCGTCATCATCCTCAGGTGCCTGATGGGGGCTTTCCTCCCCCTAATGGTCGCGCCGCTCGTGCGGAGCCTGGGCTGGGGCTGGGCCTTTATGTGCTTGGCGGGTCTCATCGCGGCCGTCGCGCCTATCCCCATCCTTATCTTGCGATATGGAGAGCGCTGGCGGGCGGCGAGCCGGTATTCGAGGGATGCCTGAGGCTCAGGCTACGAAGTGTAATGAGGAATGCGCACGCGCCGAGGATTGAAAATGATGCATGATTGGGCAATTACAGAGATTCCATGATAAAACGAAAAAAATAATAAAAGTTCTACGATGAGGTATCTAGATAAAATCATCATCAATACACATTGATTATCATGACTACTTGCTGCGGTTAACGTAAGCTAAAATCAATGATCACCTTTCCTAGGTAGGCTCTACTAAATTTACAGACGTGATGTGTCCGCGTTCCAGGTCAATATGTTGGATAACGGCCGAGTGAACTGCTCCGATGTTAGCCAACTCACTCACCAGGCCAGGTCAATGGACAGAATGGCTTCAGAAAGTGGGTGGGTGGGTGGACTGTCAAGCAATAAATCTACATAACGGCAGGAAGGCCCTCGTGGGGAACATTATTTTCGGGATGGAGTCTTTAATGATGATATAACGACGTCGCGTTGGACGACCATCATAGATAGGTGGGCTTTTCATGCAGCACGCAACCGTGCCGTCGCGATTGATGCCGATTGGCCGGACGGAGAATGTAAGTCCCGGGTGGAAAGTGACCGACTGCAATGTGTTGTTATCAAGATCCACAAACGAGGCTCTAATTAAGTCTCAAGATGGAAAGGCTCGTTCAAGGTGCGGTTTGCTGAGAGTTTCTGGTCATGCGGAAAGAAAGAAAGAAAGAAAAAGCCCCAGAGATGAGGCAGGGCAAATGAAGGACAATGGTGTGTTTTGCTGTGGTGCTGCTTTCGTCGTCTGCATGCAACGTTCCTGACTCGTACTGCCCCCTTCGGTTCGATACCATGCCCATTTGACACTTGCCAAGAGGAGCGCTGCTGTGCTCGCAACAACCAACACATGCCGACTTCCGGGACCTTGCGACGGAGGATTCCGTGCAACGCGCAATTTGAAAGGCCTGGGCCTTGCGCTGGAGAAAGATTCAGGTTGCTCTGCTCTTCGAGTCCCATGCCGAGGTGTAGCCATCATATCATGTTGGACTGCTTGGCTGCCGAGATTGTTGCTGCCCATGCAACCACCACGTTTTGGCCGCCGAAACGCGGTTTTCGCAGTGATAGAAATGCATGCGACAATTAATACACAACTTGGCAACCGCACAAAAGCCAAACAAGAACAGGACGAGCGGCTTAAAATTCCCCTCGTAAGGCTGCCCGAACCATCGAATTGTTGCAAATGGGCATTGGTTCCAACCGAGAGAAAGCCAGGTGTGGATATCCTCGCAAATTACGGCGAGAAGATGCCGGGATGGAACCACGGATCGATACAGCCGGCCCTATGACTGGCCTGCGCTATAGCACATAACTAGATGTTTCGCATTGACCAACGATTCTGAGGAGACCGTACGCGTGGTAAAGTGAAAATGAACGGCTGACAAGCGGGGATATCCCGGAAGCAAGAGACCCATCCCCACGAGATGTCGCCAACCCAGGGCTGAACGGCTATCCGTCCGCCAATTAGAACGCCGTTGGCTCGGTGAAGCACAGCAGGAAAGCTGGAATGGACTGCAGTAGACATGGTGACATTGGTTCCGCGACAAGACCCTGCATGCAACAATTACCATCCCACTCACACCTCATTTACTAGCCAACATCATGCGGCCTTCAGACCTTGCTTTAAAATGTGGTTTAGGCCAATTTCCCTTTGTGAGAAGACTACGATGTAAGGCGGGCTTATTGGTGGGCATTCGGATACTTGAAGATATGGTGGACACCCCTGAATCCTTAGCCCATGTCCCATGGTACACATCATCGTCAATGCGTCAGGTCCTTGTGGGGCTTAGCTGAACAGATTGAATGGAGATGGCGAAAGGAAAAGGAGAAGGCACCCCTGTTTCCATCCAATCCTAATACCAACCGGATGACGGCAAGCAAACCGATCGGACAAACATCAGTGCTATGACCTTTCGGCAATATTCGCGAATGGCTAGTAGTCACAATGGTTTACGTCCCGCGGGGCTGCAGATCTTGGCGATAGTCTAAGCATATTCACCAAGGCCCTAGCATCCGTGTGGAGTTCGCCATCATCAAACGGCTGGGCATGCAGCTTACCTTCCCCTTGGCTTCTCACCAGGTCGGTACACGTCTACTTCGCCTCCTTGCAAGCTTGGCCCACCAAAAATAGAGCCATGGAGACGAAATACCTGGGGTTCTGCCGACGAGTTGGCCAGTGAGAATAATGATTAGCGGGATAAGCTGTATCCCTTCTCGATTGCGCAGTGGGATGGGTTACGACTGCAGGCCCCAACTGTGGAGATGCAGCCAGACAAACGAAGAAAGAGGCTGTCTCTAGTCACCTTGGCGTCGAGGGTGATGCGGTAGCCCACAACGAAACACACCTTCACGATGAGGACGAAGAGGGAAGAATGCATTTGTCTACAAGTATGCAGCATGCAACCACCACAATGGTTCTCTCTTGCCCTTCCTTCTCCCCCATCCTCACAGCCTCTCACAGCTTGAGATACCACATTCCTTCAAACCCTTTCTTTTAATTTCTTTCTCCTCCTTTTTTTTGTCTGTTCCTTCGCTGCCCAGCAAAGCCAACCTCCACCAGCCCGACAAGATGCAGTTCAAGAACATGCTCCTCCTGGCTTCTGCCACCAGCGTCCTGGCCGCCCCCACCACCCTCGAGGCACCCGTCGCCAACGTGGACGCCGCGGTTCCGGCCATCGAGTTCGGCACGGCCGGCCACATCGAGACCCAGGCCGCCGCCGAGGAGCCCGAGCACAGCCTCGTCGAGCGCCAGGCCATCTCGGGCGCCATCATCGGCGCCCTGACGCCGATCCTCCAGGACCTGGCCACCAAGGCCGTCAACGAGGCCATCAAGCAGGCCGGCATCTTCATCAAGGACCTGCGCAACTGGACCGCCGCCCGCGAGGCCTTCACCCAGGCCACCGTCCGTGAGATGTGGTACAGCAACCCCGACCCGGCCAAGTACCCGGCCGTCGTCTGCTACAACAAGGGCTACCACCTCGAGAGGCCCGAGGGCATCGCCGGATGGACCAAGGTCGAGCTCAAGACCGGCTTCCTCCACACCGACTACGACTGCATGTACATGGAGGGCAACAACAACTTCTACACCTGGTCCGACGGCGGCTTCATCAACTACGCCTTTGGCATCGACAGGAACCGCTGCGAGTTTGACCGCTCCACTGGCGACATCCTCTGCAGGTAAATGGTTTTTGCTGTTCCTCCTGAGAGTTATGTATGGGCTTGCGAGATGGAGGGAATGAAAGAAGAAAGCTGGCAAATTGCAACGACGAGAGGGATTCTGAGCCATGCACATTCACCCTAATTTCTAACGGCCAGAAACCTCCCGGTGCGTTCATGATGGTCTGTGGTTAAACCTGATCCCAAGGTCAAGTTGAGTCAACCAACACCTGCAAGTACAACCTGTGTACTTGAAAACAGTCGTAGTGACTGTCACCAACGTGAGAATGTATAATTCTAGCTTTATAATACACTCCTTATCATCGCACTGTCAACTACGTAGTCGTCCAGAATAAATGATGTGGAGAACTACACCTTGAACACATGGCATGTGCCACATCCCTGAGTAGCTCCAGAAAGCCAGCGGACGGCGTGCAAGGTTGCAAACGGATATTTTCTCAATTATGATTCTAACTAACTCAGATTGACCTCCAACGGTTATGGTCCGTGCGATATATTATAGCCTGCTGCGAAATACTACCCCTGACGCCCCGCGATGCTTATTTCATGCCATCCCGTTAGCTCAAGACGGACCAATACCGGAGCCAACCGGTCGCTCGGGAACCCAACCCCCAAGGCCTGCCGAGAGCTTGTCCATCCCAGTCCGTCGGGCTTTCCGGGCTGCAGCTATCTCCTTTTTTTCTGTAATGCGCAACATTCTGAGTCAGCAATCACAATTTATTGACCTCTCGCATGTACCGAGTAGGTATGATATGAGGGAAACTTGCCAGCAGATCGACGTCTTTGTTGCCCATCCTTGATCTCGTCGATAGTATCGACTGATTCCAATGACGAATAGGCCTGCTGAATATTGGCTGGATAGACGTTCTTGGAAGGCGAAATGCGCTTGAAAATAGAGGCCAGCTTTGTTTGCTTCTTTCGCGGAGGAAGGCCTGAGATGTTGGAGGCGGCCGCGGCGTCAGAGACGGTGTGACTGCGTACGCCCATGGCTGGCAGATGATATGTGACAAACTGGAATCGTCAATAGATAAGGAGAAAATGTGTTTAGAGGGTGTCAATCGGAGGATTCCTCGTATTTGCTTCTTAAGGATGGCCGATGGCAAACAAAGACATGGGAGCAAAAGGTCGCCCGAAGCTCTCCTTATATGGTATCAAATAATTGCTAGACTAGAATCGCTTGAACGCAAAACTCAGGGTCACATCTCATCAATCACCATCCGTCCGTTGGCTTGGCTTCAACGTCGCGCAGCCGTCAAACAACTGGCTAATCACCACCAATCCGCCGTCAGCGGCTTGACCGGATTAGGTAACTCCGACGCCGATTCGGGCCGTCTTGCATGTCGTACGATGTTCCGAAAATCAGGGACGTCATATGTTATCTAAGCCAATAAGAAGAAATTGGTTTTTGCTTTCAAGTTCTTTGATAAATCTAGGTCATACAAAAATCCCCGGACAATCTGCCCCTTATCTGCATGCCACCTCCCTACACAAAGAAATGCCACTACAGGACGTACTGATTATTCGATATCGGTTAGAACCGGAGCCGTGATAAGGAGACTACGAAGGGGGGCTTTCTGCTTTTACTCACCCTGAATTCATGGTTCTCGCGGTCCGTGAGGTCAAAAAACTCGCTGTTCTCCCTGTGGGCCTCGTGCGCGTACTTTTGGTCCCGCCTCTTGTTCTCCCACCTGTAGTAGAGCATGAGGACGACGGTCAGCAGAGCGGCGAACGCCGTGGTCACGACCATGGCGATTTTGGCCGGGATGAAGCGCGGCTTGTCCTGCTCGCGGAATGTCAAGGGGCCGATAATGTTGCCCAAGCCTGAATGAGGTGGTTAGGTCAGTAGGTGAGTAATTAGGTGAGTAGGTAGGTAGGTGACTGCAGCTGGTCATGGGAACGTACAAAATGATATCAGTACAATGGCATTCATGGTAACCTTCTTGGTGTGGCCGGCGTAGTTGGCCCCGGCGTACGAGTACATCAGGGGCAGGGAGGAGCCGATGAAATTGGCCGAGTAGTTGCCGATCATCTTTCCGACAACATAGCCATCCTCTGGCAGGAATGCCATGAGGTTGCTGCCAAGAAAGCCCATTCCGAGAGTGGCAAGGATGAAGGGGCCCCTAAGGTTGAATCTCCCGGCAAACCAGGTTCCGGTGATTGTGGCGAAGCAGGCAACGGCACCCGAGGGTATAGACAGCAAGGCAGCCTGCTTGGAGGTAAAACCAAAGCTTTGGATGACAGACGCCTGGTAGCTGCTGATGAAGCCGTTGGGTATGTTTGACGAAAGGACAATCAAGACGAGCAGAAAAGTCTGCGGGTCTCGAAAACACTCATACACCTGGTACTTTTTGAGGTGCTTGTTTTCGACGCCCGTCTTGTTGCCTCTGAGCCGCTCGATCGCCCAGACTTTTTCTTCTTGGGTCAGTCGTGACTTCATGGGGCTGTCCGGCATGAAGAGCACGACCAGGATCCCGACGGCGACTGTTATCAGTCCAAACACGAGGAACATGATCTGCCACGACCGCATGACGTTGCCGGTGTAGTGCTGGAACCCAAAAGACGTCAAGGCGCCCACCATCTTGCCGATGCCCGTGCCGACGTACCACAAGCCCACGCGTGGAGGCTGCTCCGACTTGCGGTACCACATGGTGGTGATGAGGATCAGCGAGGGAGCCACGACGGCCTCGAAGCAGCCCAGCAGCACCCTCAGGGTCACAAGTCCCGCCCAGCTGTTCGCCGCCGCGGTGCACGCAACCATCATGCCCCAAGCGCAGACGTTGAAGCCGAGGTATTTGGATGTTGGGAGTCGCTGCATCAGGTAGCCGGTGGGGAACTCGAAAACGAGGTACGAGACGTAAAAGATGAGGGCCAGCTGTGAGTACTGATCTGTGTTGATGCCCGTGTCCTTTTGCAGCCCCATGACGTTGGCATAGTTGACTGCTAGAGCGTTAGTGCTGATGTGCCAGGTAGAGGACAAAGGGCTCGAATAGAGCCTGTCTGGACTTACTGAGGGTCTTGTCGAGGTATTGCAGAAAATAGCACGCGACTTGTGAATTGTGACTCTATTGTCAGTTTATAGTTGCATCTCTGAGGAAGGACCGCCAGTAAGGCTGTAATCTTTTTACTAACACATCAGAGGCATAATGGTGCGGTCAATCTTCCTAAGCAGTCGCTTCTCGTCGGCCTCTGTCATGACTGTCGCCGTGCCATTGTTAAGAAACTGCAAGGCAGCATCGCCGTCGCTGACGCTAACATTCCCGCCATTATGTTTCGGGTCAACGATGGTTTGCTCCTTTTCCGACATTTTGATCTCGAGGGGCGGGTTGAGAATGGATGTTCAAATCCCATGCACAAACATGTCCCTAAAGGGCTGCACATACTTTCTCATTTATAATATACAGTCAATACATATCGCTACCCTTCTTCTTGTCGTCCAGTCGTCATTGCGGGGTTTTCCCCTCTTCCCGCCTCCAAAGTCCCTTATCTTCCATGCAGCAGCATCACCAGTGCAGCAGTGGAAGGAGAGCTTGCACCCGGAGTGCATTCGGTACCTATCTTATCGCCTTCCAACCCAACTACTATCAGTAGTAATTGGAGTCAATGATCAAATGCTTGTCCGACCGTCGGCGGGGCCCTCCGCAGCATCATGCCGATCGCAGATCGTCGGCCTATCTGCTCCGCCCAACCATCCCGCATTTGCAACCGTTGATTGGGGGGTGAGATGCAACGTGGCAGGGGAATGAGGGCTTATCACGCGGCGGACTTTCAATACCCGACCGGAAGCTAAGTTGACTGCCGTGTTTTGGAGCCATCTCCTTTAAAAGAAACGCCGAACCCCCGAGAGGATTTGAGCGACTGCTCGATTTGGCTAGTTGCCGGAGGATTTTTTGCCGGTGCAAGATGACTTGCGCCCTACCAAACTATATCGGAGCCAAGACAGAATCTTAATCATGTCATCAAATCTCATGTAGCTTGGTCTTCGATAAGCGTTGCCAAGAATCGCCCAACGGAGATATGATGGACCATGCAACATGGAAAAGGATATGCTCACTCGGAAACCCCTTTTTTCGAAAGTCTTTTTGTGAAACCAAACGAGGTAGAACGAATCACTGTGGGAAACGCAGGGAGCTAAGAGGTAAGGGCTATTTCTCCTTTCCTCCCTGGGCAGGTGTCCCGTTCGGGCGTCGCGCTATAAGTAGCGCAAAGCGTCGGTTGTTTAATTTATTTTACCGGATGCTCATTGAAAGTTCTAGAAGAATATAAGCAGTGAGTCTTGGTTTTATAATATAATATCGGGTCATAGATTACACCAAGGTCCTGGCAAATTGCTGATACAGGTAGCTAACTTCTAGCCAACTTTGCAGCAAATTCAATGCCGATTCGAGATGGCATCCTGCAGGTGAAAACATAAGAGGGAGACAAATCTAACAAGACCTTATGTAATCGTCTTGAGTGAACCAGGGCGACAAAAGCTTATTTTAAAACTCAGATGCGTAGGTTGCTTAGCCCAAAGAACATATGATGACAACCGCAGACCCGGTCGTTAAAAAATCAAACAACTAGGTAGCAAACAAATCCTCAAGGTTTCTCGTCTCGAATCTTGACAGGATCGCCGATATTTATACGTACCCTCCAGTATTGACAAATGATTGTCATGGGTCGTGGAAACAGCAATGATATCGTGACTGAAAGGTATAGACAAAGGCAAGATATCTCACATTGGGGACCGTCGCCGAGGCTTATATAGGTAGCCAAATCTCGTAGACCGGACTACCGGTATACGTGGCGAACCGTTACATCCCCTTTGGTAGAGAAAGGTTTTCGTAACATTGAAACTAGTCTCATTGTTCAGTGAAAGATACAAAGTACAGCAATCTATGATGTTGCACCCTGGTATGCCGTATACCGTAGACCAGACCCCATATCGCATATATCTTAGTACAACTTCTCTCAGCTCCTTGATTAGTGCCTTCGAAAGCAATCTCTATTTCTGACATGGGCGGGGTCAAGTAAATCCACGTTATGTGAGGTATACATAGATCAGAAATTCTGTTTACAGCTTAGTGGTCGTCTCTACCGCCTCTACTCTGGTATGCTGGCAAAGCCCACATAGTCATCCAATCTGCGGCTAGGACCTGGGTAATGTCGGGCCGCTGGCTTGGCTTCCATGCGAGCATCCACTTCAGAAGCACTAAAAGTGCCTCCATCTCGTTCTTACTAACTAACTCCATCCCTTCGCGCAGCCGTGGGTCCTGCACCCATTGGTCGAAGCGTCTTTCCCATGGCCAGAGGCTCGATTCAGGAGACAGAGACCGGCCTGCCTCATCGTACCATTCCGATCGCTCATCCCATGCCCTCCACCACTCGAGCGGCATGGGACCTTGGAGCTGCACTTGTTGCGCTGTTATATAGTCTTGCGTTGGCAGAAAGTAACCATCAATCAGAGTTCTGTGGGCAAAAAGCTCAAAGATGACACACCCCAAGCTCCATATATCCGAACCGAAGGTGAGAGGCTTTGTCGGCTCCAAGAATGCCTCCGGTGGGCGTATTGTTATGGGCGCATTGGACTTAAACCGAGACGCTTCATCGGGCCGAAAGGCCACGCCAAAGTCGGTAAGTAGCAATTTTGCTATTTCCGGGGTAACATCATCACTCGAAACGCCCAGCCATACAGGAGGCACCACATAAGACGGAATTCCAGGGTCCTTGGGTGCTGTCGGGTCATCAAGACGAACTACTGGCTCCCGGTTCGGTTCTCCATACTGTTCATATAGTTTGTTTATCGGCATCCTGTCGAGGGATTCAGGGAGTTTCAAGAGAAGGTTCCCGAGGTGAAGATCTAGTGTTATGCACTGGTTAGTTGGCTGCATATTTGCATGGGTTTCCAAATATTTTCACCAAGCATGCTCCTTACCACCATGGGCATAGCCCGAGGAATGAAACTGGGCCACTGCCATTACAAGCTGCGCAGCTAAAGATCTGGCGGCTTCAAGTTGAAGCAAACCATTATCAGAAGCTTCTTTTGCATCTCGCAAGCTGCAAAGTGCCGGAAGAGTCACTAGACACGGATGAGTTCCATTGGGACCACGATGATGGAAGAAGTCCCAAATAGGAGCAATCAAGGAGTCCTGCCTGTCGTTGCGGCCAGCTATGCTTTTATGAATGCGAGAGAGCGTTTCGATTTCGGTGTGGTCCGCATCTGCGATTCCGATCTTCACGGCTATATATCTAGACGTTGTCTTGTCAATAGCAAGCCATGCAGTGGAGAATGCGCCATGACCAAGTTTATGTACAATCTGATATCGGCTGTTAAGGCAGTCGTCAATATGGGTGGGATGGTAGCCGCCAGGTCGATATTCCCATAGGCTCTCCACGTCTTCAATTAGTTGGTACTCGGCTGGTTGTGATGACGTGCTGTAACAACGCTGCCTGAGGAAGTCGGATTGTTTGGTGTGCAGGATTGGGAAAGGTCGCGACAAACGTAAACATGGAGCAGCTTTGACAGATGCCGAGACTTGACGAAATAACCAAAACATTTATAACACTGCCGGTAAGCTCCTAGCTCAGGAATTGTAAGCAATTCCGCGAGAATTTCAATAATTCGAAGTAACGCGTGATAGTGACAGCGTTCGGCAGGACGATATGGAAAACCTTGAAAAATTTGGGGCTCACAGTGCTAGTCGATCTTTTCGCTTTAGGCATCAACGGCAATTAGCCGCCATCTTGAACGGCCTCCACTCTTTTGCTGCTGTAGCCGCCCAAAGCTCGGCAGATCCACTTGTGGAGACATCCAATATGTGTGCAACTGTATGCGAAGTGAATAACGAATGCCAATAGCAAGAAGGGTTAGTTGATGCAGTGATTTAGCGCCGGCCGAAGCGCCCAATGCAACCTTGTTTGGATGATTTTACGAAGCAAGATTGATACACTGTTAAAAGTAGAATTTTTACAAGGCACAAGTGTATAATAAGTGGTAAATCTTCCCTTGGAGCTCAGGGGGGAATGGCGCAGTGGTTAAGCGCCATGGCTGTTACTTGAGTAACGTAGGTTCGAATCCTGCTCCCTCCACCTCCTCCCCGCTTACCGTGGCAAGGATAACCCGGCTGGCTATCGACAACAACCACCCGCCTGTGCCGTCGAGCCCACACTTGTTGGGAACTTCGTCTCCATGGCTACAAACGACCGACAGCTCCGCTGTTTGGACACAGGCCCCTCTCGATGAAGAGCCGTCAACTGCCGTCAGACGAACCCTCCGTGCGCCTGAAGGCACGGGGTCGCGTCAGTGAACAAACCTGTAAGCAGGACCGGGCACGAACCCGGTCAGGCTCGATTCGCTTCTATGCCCTTGTTTTCCGCTGTGTAAATAGAGAAAATAGAAAGCGCGGCCGAGATACCCCTCGGGAGGTTGCTAACGGCCGGCTAATGAGCCGGGCCGAGCCCGGCGTTAAATAATAATACTACTACTACTACTACACAGCCAATTTTGTCACTTAGTCCGCTTGGTGACTCTGGCCAGCAGCAGTTTTCGGGGGGAGGGGGCGCTTGCCGTCAGGGCCTAAGTTTGTCTCCCAGAAATGATTGGAAGCCATTCTCTGCGAGAGACTTCTCCTTAGCTTGGGTTCTTTACTCAGTTAGTGTAACAAGCCGGGGGCAGCATTCAAATACCTATGAGGCAGAACTTTTACTATTGCGAGAGTATTTTTTCGTACGTGTTTGCCAAAATAACGAGGACTCCGAAGCAATCCACAAGTTCCCGATGCAATGCCTAGTGCAACTGGCGACACAAACTTAGCTCCGAAGTTCAAGAAGTAATGAACGTTGAAAACGGGAGTTTATCAGCCGTTATTGTGCCATTGCTCCGACGTGGGATGAAGGCAAGATACGTTCTTTCAAAAGAAAGAAAGTTGCTGTCACTAAGTGGGCATAATTGGAATTAACGACAATGACTAGCTACTTATGTGATTTTGCAAGCAAGGTGATGAACAAATCATGCGGACGACACAGAATGAATCAATAAATTTTTTTACGACTGCTCGTATGATACTGTAAGCGCCACAAAACAGAAGGTAGTTGATTTCTGAGGTGCGCCTGTACATCCTTGCTCATAGTTGTTCACTAACAGAATCAAAACCAGACAGACCCTTACAAACGGCAACAACCAGCTCGCCATTGGCTTCTAGACCGCCAGGCCTGAACACAATCCACAAAGTCATGCGGTCGCAAATACCCATCGCGCGGCTGACACACGTAGATTCCTTCCGAGATCATATTATCCACAAAACCAAAGCAACCAAGCAAGGAAAGCGCCTTGTCTATATTTTTGCCACTTCTGAACATGATAGTCTGTCCGACGATGTGAACGAAACCATCAAACCCGGTGACGTTCCACTCTCTAGCGGAAGTAAGTAATTCAACTCCTTCCATCCACTTATCAAAAAGTAGCGGTTCGATCCCAACAGTACCAAAAGTTATTATTAGCGCATCATCCTTGACGCCCGCAATGATGAGGATGTCGTCTCGGAAAATAGTACGATCCCAAGTATGAGTGGTCCGCGAAACTTGAGCGCTCCGAATGTAGGTCGTTTGGTATCACCAGCGTTGGTGAGGTAACGAATCCAAAAAGAGATTGCTATGAGGGAACAGGGCTTTTGTAGTCATTTCAAAGCCTCACTGATTTTATCGACCTCTGATGAAGTCTACATACAGTATAAAATGGAGTTTTACACAAACTTCGAAACGATACTGGGCCGAAAAGGTGGCCAGATAATTGAAAGACAACTTATTGATAAGTCACGCGAGTCGAAAAAAACAAATCGCTGCTTAATTTGGACCTTTCATCGACATAATGTCAAGTTCTGGGATGCCTAGAATATTGGAAGGTCCGAAACTAGGATGCCAAAGAATAGAACTTGGAACACGGACAGGCCGAAATTGGGCCAAGCCGTACCCAGTTTCTGGACATGCCCGTTTTTGATTGAGGAAATTCTAGCCGAAGGCCCAAAAATGGGCTTTGACGACTGCGCCACAGGCTCAGGCAAAGCTCACCCATCGCTCAGTCTTGGCAATGGCGGTTCAGTCGACGTTCACCACGCGCTCAGTCTTGGCAATAGTAGTTCAGGATTATGGACAAGAAAGGAAATTCACGAGGGCAATCCGTGCGTGTGACAATAGTCTGTTGAAGACGCCCGAACAGGGAACGGTCTTGGTCCATCTGGTGCCCTTCTAGCTCTTCGCGATCGCTTGGGTGCACCCGGGACTGGGAACCGCGAACTCTGTCCAGTTCCGCTTTCTCAAGCTTGCGTCTTTGCGAGATAAGTCGACTTTTATCTTTTGTGCTTTGGACGTCTGTCTGAGAAGCTAGACTCTTGAGCTGTTCTGTGATTGCAACGTATTCATTTTGCTGTCTTAATTCATCCTGTGCTTTTGCTGGCAAAGACAGAAAAAGCTCGGGATTCCTTTTGACACTCATTGAACGAAAATCTTCCGCTTGATCGCTACGCAGAGTGATCTTGAGAAAACTTCCTTGACCATCCACATGTGTTATAGAGCTCAGGTAGTCTCTAGTTAGCGTCATTTGGTTTGTGTGAGCAGCGAACTTCATCAACTCATCCTTGGAGTAACCGTTACCTAGGCTTTTGTTAGCAAAGGACTAGAACAGGAGAAGTAACATATCTTACTTGTAGCTTGGATCAGGCATTCTCGGCGGATCCCATGTGGTGTCACGGGTCGTTCCATTCCTGCACGTATTGATAGACCCCTGATCTGGTTGGTAAATGCACCAGCCGTCTGAATCTTTTCGGTAAGACCCGCTGCAGTCATCGTTGGGAATACTGGGAGATTCATAACACGATCTGCCCAATCCAAAACCCAATACTCTTGGTCGGGCGGTGGTTTTACGGCCAAAATCTGTTGAATGGTGCTGTAACTTTTGAAAGCTCCTCGCGCGAGGAATATGGCCAGGAGAAAGACGATCGGATTCAGAATGAGAGGCTGACCGGGCACATGCTCATATAAAATGTGAGTGGGTCTGTTTTTAATTAGTGTCGTGCTTAAAAATTGTAAAGGCCCCGGGGTCTTCGAAGAGAGAACAATAGTCGAAACATTCTAGTGAAATATAGCTGACTTACCGCTGATCTTCCTTATTGTGCATTCCTTTCGCAAACTCCCGTTTGAGACTGTAGCGCAGCTCTGGCTGTCCATCTTTCCATGCAACTAACATCTCGGTGTGCTGTAGGGCTCATAAATGTTAGCTTGAATCTTTGTCGCATGGTTATGGTATTCACGTACCCTGTAAAGCAACCCTTTCCCGGTGCCCGCTCGGCTGGAACCCTCACTTATTTCACCCACTCTAGCCGAGGTAAACACATGACATTTCAGCTTCGCACTGATAAGAACACGATATCCATCGTGGAGATATTCATGCCCATCATTCTGCCAAAGCTGTCTTTCCATGTACATGAAGTTTTCGATTGTCATGTATGTTTTAGGTCTCTTGAGGTCTGACAACCCGATCTTCTCCTTTAGGGGCCCTCTAATGTACTGGGTTTCAGTAAGCATCAAGATTCTTCCAAGGGAGAGATGTTAGGAAGACCTACATTGGTGATGGAATCTGTATGATCTCTTGAAATCAAAGATTTTGGGTTGTTGCGATTCCAACCTGACACAAACCGACGGAAATGATTGCGCACAGTTTGAACAGTCGCCTTGCCTTCTGGGTCAAATATTCCCAAAGTAGATCTGCCTATGAATTCGGCGAAATGCTTCAAAGTCCTCAAATCGCTATAAATAGCATTCGGGTGGTGTTTTTGGTACCTTCGTACGTCAGTTGATGCAGCGTATAGGCGACAGAAGAGTTGACTCACTCCTGCCACAACCCGACCTGAACATTGCAAACTCTTTCGGTATAGCCCAGAACAAATCGTGGGACGGGGCTATCATCAACATCGTCATCATCGAAGTTGAAGCCACTCTTTTCAGCTAGTCTTCTTCTGTCTTCTACCGTCCGCTTTTTGCCCATTCTAATGAGCTGTTGTTGTAACAGATACAAGTGAATGAGGGAACCAGCTTTAGGCAGGTTGTGCAAAAAGAGATGGGTGTAGTGAGGAAAGAATCCGGTTGTTTCTTTGTGGGAGAGATACAAAAATGGGAAGTCAATTGGAAAAGGAACAAAAATGGTCCCAGGAACGGAAACTGGTATTTATTTGAAGGAGCGCGGGCATTGATTTGGGCCTTGGCTGGTTGAGTTTGCGGACCTAATAGTCCCATTTCCGGGCCCTGCTGGACCAAAAGTGTTCCCTCGCGAAAAGTTGCATCACTGAAGAACTTCGCAGCACACCGCCACAATGTAAAGCCCTCTTGGGTCAATTGACTGATCGTAACTGATCGAGACTGATCACGACTGAACCCAACCTGATCGCAGACTGAATGTGTGGGTCAATGGCAATGTGGGCCCTTGGGGGCTGGAGAGGGCAACTTATGTGTAATTCAACACATGATGCCGGAGCGCAAACGTCTCTCTAACGCGCTCTTTCAGGTGAACGATCTAAGGAGCAAGATCGGAATTTCGGCAATGGAAGATCTTCAGGGTCTTTTGAAGAATGACTGCCGAGTTGCGTATCAACCATCCCTGCAGCCGATTGATGGCAGATGCCCCAGGAAGGAATGCAATGCCGAAGTAGACTTGTAAGTAAACGCAAATTCGCTTTGATTGAAGTTTTGCTTACGTATCTATTTGTTAGGATCCACCCCGATCATAGATGGTATCATGTTTTTACATGCGTTAAGGCACAGCAACAAGGAAAGTACAAGTTCGTTGAATTTTGCTTCATATGCAATTAAGCAGTTGGAGGATTTAACCAATGGGAAGCTCATTGTCAGGAACACATTGAAAAATGCGAAATTCCTACACGTTGTGACTTCGTGAAGTTTCGCCGAGCAATCGCCTACGCTGGCAACTGCATAACATGCCTGCATAACAAAAAACTGCCTGCTGCAAGACGATTTTACGGGTTTATGAAGCAGTCGAGCTGGAAGAAACATATTCACCAATGTTTCTTTTCTTACATCAGGCAGTCTGGTTCACAAACGGAGCTGCGTTGTCCAGATCCTGGTTGCTCAACACAGTACAACTCAGAGGAGTTATGGTACCACCTACAGGATGCTCACAGCTATCCCTCGGCGCAGGCTGCCTCCCGGTCGAAAACTGAAAAGGATCCATTCATCGGGGATTATGAGGCACCAAATTCACGCCAGAGCCAGCCAAAGCGTCGCCGAATCCGTAAAATCAGCACTGATTTGATCCAGGTATACCCTCTTGAAACTCTGTCTGAAACGATTTGCGCCACGCCGTCTACTCTTAGCATTCTTTCAACCAATTCAAGCTGCGGTTCTTTCGATGCAAGCACCCCTGCGTCCCCAACCGAAGATGATTCGCACTACGCGGTAAGTGTATCGAATTAAAACCCTATCACTTCCTCCATATAAACTAATTTGCATCCGACAAAAAAGGCAAATCAAGAAAGACAGTTGGAAACAAGCGTCCTTGCTGCTCTCGGAGAGTCTACCGGTATTTATGAGGACTGCGAACTTGCCAACACCGGATTTATCAATAACTCCATCGCTTCTATGGAGAAAATAGGGTCCTTGACAAGCAACAAAACTACAGAACACCTCGACTCTTCCGCAAACTCCAAGATCTGCGAGCCTGTCAAGATTCATGGATTTACCGTGGAATTGGTGGATCCGGGTCTTCTTAGAGTAACAACAAACCATAATCTCCCTGCAGATAAGGTACTTTTGCAAACCAAGAGCCACCCAATGGCCCTCGACGAAGAACAAGACATATGGGAGGTCGAGAAACTGCTTGGAAAACGACGTCGTGGCCAACATATTCAATATCTTGTCAAGTGGAAGGGTTTTCCAGATGAAGACAATACCTGGGAACCAACGAAAAATATTTTTGACAAGCATCTCATCTACAGTTTCAATTCCAGCAGGACATGACGCAGGAGGCCGGGTTTTTAAATATCGAATATGGCGTGAGGCTTTGGAGCATTTGAGGAGATGGGTTTTCAGATATCTTGGGACCCTGTTCACCAACAAATATATTTGTTTTCTACGGATTCGACTTCGAGATCACATGGGCGGGCACTTGTGTCCACTCGCTCTGGCTTATACCGCGGATCTGAGCCCTCGAACAACCGTCTGCAAGTCAAGTGACGGTAGCGTTTCGTTGAGACAGTTGAGTTTGTTCACTGTGAGCACCTCACTCAGTATCCTTCTGTGACGAGGGAACGACCAGATCACCATCAAGCTGAGCCTGGGCTTCTTCCTCTTGAAAATTGCGAAGACGAGGCTATCACAGATGCCGAAATATCCCGGAACATCGTCCCCTGCAGTACGCGAACCATTCGTAATGCCCGGTCTAATATTCTCCGACATGGCTCGCTTGACCCTCCACCCAAGGTCATGGGCCGACCCAGAGAGGTGACAGAGAACATGTGGCTGGCGTTGCAAAACCGGCTGGAAAGAAATCCTTGCATGAGTCAACAAGCGATGGCTGATTTCATCTATGAGCAATACCAGTTTAAAGTATCACGATTTACCATCGGTAGAACGCTCAAACGAGCCGGCTGGACGAAAAAAGTGACCCAAAACATCGCAAAAGAGCGTAACCAGAACCTTCGAGACGATTACATCGAGCGGCGATCGCATTACAAAGTCAGCCAAATGATATTCATTGATGAAAGTGGAAGCGATCGAGGCCTGGGGATACTGGAGCAAGGTTATGCGCCGAAAGGCGTGACACCGGTGCAGAGAAAGAGGTTCCACCGAGGAAAGCGGGTTCAGGTGCTGCCAGCATACACAATAGACGGAGTGATTTACTGCGAGGTATACGAAGAGAACACCGACGTAGACGTGTTCGAAGGCGTCCTTGAACGGCTGCTGCCCCACTGTGGTAGGTATCCAGAGCCGAGGTCGGTTATTTTTATGGACAACGCTTCGTTCCACTTCGTCTCCCAAAGACTGAGGGACTTTTTCGCACGCGCCGGTGTAATTATCGAATACCAAGTGCCATACTCACCAGACTTAAACCCGATCGAGTATTTGTTTGGGTCGGTCAAGAATCGTAACGTTGCGTACCCCCTGTTCGGCACCCCCCCTGTTCGGCACCCAAAAATAACAACACTTTTATTTTTATCCTCCAACTTCTATTATAAATATCTCGATGAATCTGTCACTTTTGGATTTACTTTTTTCTGATTTTAATTCTCCATTTTCCAATGAAGCAATATACTGAAAAACAGCTTATATCTGCAATTAACGACGTCAATAATGGCAATCCAATTGCAAAAACCTCCCGAAAATGGGGAATACCTAGGTCTACACTTCAAAGTCGACTTAAAGGTTCTCAACCTTATAAAAAAGCACAAAGCCCTTTTCAAAGGCTTTCCACGGAACAGGAAAAGCATTTGGCTGATTGGGTACTTACCCAAACAGCTTTAGGGCTTCCGCCAACGCATCAAGAATTACGCTTTTTTGCCGAACGAATTCTTCAAGCCGCCGGAGAGACAAAAGGCCTTGGAAAACGTTGGATAACTCGTTTTCTGGCTCGTTATCCAATCCTTAAAACCCAAAGGCCCCGTCGAATAGATAACGCCCGGGTTAATGGCGCTACTACGGAGGTAATTAAATCTTGGTGGCTTTATATTACGAACCCGGTTATTAACGCTATTAAACCGGAAAACCGTTGGAATATGGACGAAACCGGTATAATGGAAGGCAAAGGATCTAATGGCCTAGTATTAGGGCTTAACGGGATCCGGCCGTTGCAACGAAAAGAGCCCGGAACGCGTGGTTGGACGACTATAATCGAATGTATATCGGCTACGGGCGTTGCCCTCCCTCCCCTCGTTATATTTAAGGGAAAAAACGTACAACAACAATGGTTTCCCACGGATTTAAGCCCTTTCGATAATTGGCAATTTCATGCAACCGAAAACGGGTGGACAAATAACCAAACGGCTATCGAATGGTTAAAAAAGGTGTTTATTCCGTATACCCAACCTTTAACCCCTGAAAAGCGGTTATTAGTTTTGGATGGCCATGGATCACATATAACGGACGAATTTATGCTTCTTTGCTTGCAAAATAATATTCAACTCCTATATTTACCCCCTCATTCGTCACACGTTCTTCAACCATTGGATCTATCGGTTTTTGGGCCGTTAAAAGAAGCTTATCGACGTCAACTTGGATTTGTTAGCCAATTTTGCTGTTCAACAGTTATTGGAAAACGAAATTTCCTACTTTGTTATCGAAAAGCCAGATTAAAAGCATTTATAGCAAAAACCATTCAATCTGGTTGGCGTACAACGGGGTTATGGCCGGTAAACTTGGTTAAACCACTTTTAAGCCCTTTTTTGTTAGAAAATAGCAACGCCAACGTTATAAAAGATAAAAACAACGGTTTGCAAAGGGATAAAACACCGGAAAGCCCAGCCCAAAAAATTAACGACCCGTCTTTACTTATTTGGAAAACCCCTAAAACGACCCGAGATATCCGACTTCAACTGCAAAAACTTTCCCAATCCAACAAAACCAACGCTACTTCACGTCTTTTATTTGCAAAAGTCCAAAAAAGCTTCGAAGCCAAAGATACCCTTTTGGCTAGCGCCCAGCAAAAAATCAGCTTATTGGAAGCACAACTGGAGGCAATACGGCCGGTTAAAAGGAGGAGGGTGGTTCCGGATCCAAACGAGCTTTTGGTTAACAAACAGAACATTATTGGATTGCAGGAAAATGATATAGAAAATTTGGAACCTTTAGCTGATGAAGAAGAGGTTAATGAACCGGAGAAGCGTGAAAACGATTGTATTTTTGTCCGTTGATAATTTTATATTTAAATCAGTTTATAAAAGTAGGCATTTCGTTGTTAGATTTTCAGGGTGCCGAACAGGGGGGGTGCCGAACAGGGGGTACGCAACGTTATACAGAAGGCGGTCTTCCGGACACGTGGCGCCTTAAACCCACCGTTAATGGATGGACCGACAACGAGATTGGCCTCGACTGGGTTCAGCATTTCGACAACCATACAAAATCGCGGACAAAAGGCGTATATCGGATGTTAGTGCTCGATGGGCACGGCAGTCATCGATCCCCTGAATTCGAGGGCTATTATAAAGATTACAATATTATTCCACTTTGCCTACCTGCTTATTTATCTCATTGAACCCAGCCACTTAATATCGGAGTGTTCAACGTCCTTAAGCGGGCGTACGGTCAAAAAATTAACGACTTTATCCGGGCCCACATTACCAGTAACGTTGGGCTCCACATCTCCGACCCCCCTAAAGTCCGGCCCCCTTGAAAAATGTAACGACGAAATACCCCTTTTATAAACCGATTTAAATGTAAACCTATCAACGCACAATAATACAATCATTGTCAGGCTCTCCCGGTTCGCTAACCTCTTCTCCATCGTTCAAAGCTTCTAAACAGTCCCTATTATTTTCCTGTGCTTCATAAACGTTTTTTTTGCTGACCAAAAGCTCGTTGGGATCCGGAATCACCCTTTTCCTTTTGACCGGCCGTACCGCCTCCAATTTTGCTTTTAACAAACTGATTTTTTGCTGAGCTTCAGCCAATAAGATATCCTTGGTTTCGAAGCTTTTTTGGACTTTTGCAAACAAAAGCCGTGAAGTGGCGTTACTTTTTTCGGACCGGGAAATTTCCTGTAGTTGAAGTCGAATATCTCGGGTCGTTTTAGGGGTTTTCCAAATAAGTAAAGACTGGTCGTTAATTTTTTGGGTTGGATTTTCCGGTGTTTTATCCCTTTGGAAGCCGTTATTTTTACCTTTTTCGACGTTGGCGTTGCTATTTTCTAATAAAAAAGGGTTTAAAAGTGGTTTTGCCAAGTTCACCGGCCATAACCCCGTCGTACGCCAACCAGATTGAATGGTTTTTGCTATAAATGCTTTTGATCTGGCTTTTCGATAGCAAAGTAGAAAGTTTCGTTTCCCAACAACCGTTGAACAGCAAAACTGGTTTACAAATCCCAGGTGACGTCGATAAGCTTCCTTTAACGGCCCAAAAACCGATAAATCCAACGGTTGAAGAACGTGTGACGAATGAGGGGGTAAATATAGGAGTTGAATATTGTTTTGCAAGCAAAGAAGCATAAATTCGTCCGTTATATGTGATCCATGGCCATCCAGAACTAATAACCGCTTTTCAGGGGTTAAAGGTTGGGTATACGGAATAAACACCTTTTTTAACCATTCGATACCTGTTTCATTATTTGTCCACCCGTTTTCGGTTGCATGAAATTGCCAGGTATCGAAAGGACTTAAATCAGCTGGAAACCATTGTTGCTGTACGTTTTTCCCCTTAAATATAACGAGGGGAGGTATAACAGCCCCCGTAGCTGATACACATTCGATTATGCTCGTCCAACCCCGCGTTCCAGGCTCTTTTCGCTGTAATGGCCGGATTTTATTACGCCCTAACACCAGGCCATTAGATCCTTTGCCTTCCATTATACCTGTTTCGTCCATATTCCAACGGTTGGCCGGTTTTATAGTATCGACAACGGGATTTTTCAAATAGGACCACCAAGATTTAATTACCTCGGTTGTAGCCCCATTAACCCGGGCATTTCCTATTCGCCGGGGTCTTTGGGTTTTCAAAATTGGATATCGGGCTATAAAACGGCTAACCCAATGTTTCCCAAGGCTTTTTCTTTCTCCGGCGGCCTGAAGAATTCGTTCCGCAAAATAGCGTAGTTCTTGATGCGTTGGCGGAAGGCCTAACGCGGCCTGCGCAAGTACCCAATCTGCCAAACAGGTTTCCTGCTCCTGTGAAAGCCTTTGACAAAATCTTTTCGCTTGTTGAATTGACTGGGCCCCCTTTAAACGATCGTGAAGGGTACTCCGAGGAATACCCCATTTTTGCGAGGTTTTGTGAACTGATTTGCCATTTCTTATGTCAGAAATGGCAGCAAGAAGCTGATTTTCAGTGTACTGTTTCATTGGAAGGTTTGGAGCAAGAATCTTCAAAAATCAAGTTCTAAAGTGAAAAATTCGTCTAGATATTTATAAAATAAAACAAAGGGTTGACGTGGCTGAGTAGATATTTTTAGGGGCCGGACTTTAGGGGGGTCGGAGATGTGGAGCTCAACGTTATTAGCAAAGTCGAGTTCTTTTTGGCGTTTGCAGCGGCTTACAAAAAGTTAATGACAAAAGAAAATATGGCCGGGGGTTTTCGAGGGGCGGGAATTATCCCCCATAGCCCGGAAATGGTTATATTTAAGCTGGATGTTAGGCTACGGACGCCGTCACCTAAAAAGCTTAATTTTTCCAGCACCGACACCTGGGTCTCTCAAACACCGCACAACCGGACAGAAGCCGTTAATTAATTTACCCTTGTTAAAAGTCGAATCAGCTGTTATTAGGGAAGCTCGCCAACGCCTATTTTTAATGCTGTAAAACAGCTAACAAAAGGGTTGGAGTTAATTGCTTATCGAACCACACTTTTGGAAACGGAGAACCGCAGCTTTCGAAAGGCCAACGAAACGTTTAGCAAACGGCGCAGGGCTTAAAAAACACGTATCCGCGAAGGAGGGTTATTTACCATACAAAAGGGTTAGAATTTGCTTTAATTAAATGGTGCCGATGGTCTAATATACGAAAAAAAAGATGAAAATGGGGAGGGGAGTAGTGCGCAGCCGGCGACTAAACGACGTTGCGGCAACTGCGGTAAACCTGAACATAATGCACGCACCTGTCAGGAGGATGCAGAAATGTCTAATGTACATATATCCGATTGCATTGAGGTAAATTGAACAACGCTGGCGTTGCAATTGAAATTGGAAGTAGTATTGTGCAGGAAAAGTGTCCGGGGTCCTGATATGTCCGGGGTCCTGATGAACCACGTTATAAATTTTATACAAAGTTTTCTTTTTATTTATTTTTATTTTTTCAAATTTATTATTTTTGTAAATTATTATTTATAATTTGTTTATTATCTTAAAAACTTGTTGTTCTTATGATAAAAACGCAAATAATTAACTAATAGATATAAAAATAATAAATAAATACGCCCGAGTAATAAAAGTAAAAGTAAAGTTTTATTTATTAATAACGTTTTAGGCACGAGTAATATAAGTAGGTTTAAAATTTTAGTCTAATTACTAATTTTATGCGTACTATAAATAACGTATACTTTTATAATTATAATATATATTAAATAGTTTTGGTAAAGTAATATATAAACCCCAAGCCCTTAACAGTTATTTACAAAAATTAAATTTCCTCCATCGGCTCAAATATTCGATTCCAGCTTAACTTTGCGCGAAAACTTTTACTTTTCTCCAACTTTGAAACTTTCCTATCTTATTATATATTACCTTGCTCCTATTTTCCTAGTTGCAATTTTTCTTTTCAAAATGAGGCCTTGCAGCTTTTTCCTTACTTTTACCCTTGCCCTTTCGGCTTACGCCCACACCGGTAATTTACAAAACCACCAGGCTTTAACCGTTCCATCCATTACCGGTGGCAACGGTAATACACTCAACACAAACAATCTTGCGAAACACGGAATTGGCCAGCGTCTTAACAAGAAACCCGGTTTTGCTGGCCACGGCTCTAAAAACCGTAAGGTTCACCGTGTGTGCCGCGGACGGGGCGGCAAATCAATCAAACGCGGGACTGGCCAACGCGGGACTGGCCAACGCAAAACCCCTGGTGCAGCTTTTGCTGGCAGCCACGGCCATTTAAACCGTGCCGCCCACCGTGCCTGCCACCGACGGGGTGGTAAACTAGTTCCGCATGGGACTGGCCGCCGACAGGGCGGCAAACTAGTTGCGCGTGCCGATTCCGATGATGAGGACGCCATGTCTTGTGTAACTGATGCAGACTTTACCGGCTATTATTCGGATTTTACTGACTTTGAAGATGGAGTGTGGAATGATCCTGGGACTGATGTCGAATCTTGTATAGATTCTGATAATTACCAGGAGTCTGATTATGGCGAGGATTTCAATTATGACCAGGATTCTGATGACGAATGGTGAAAGTTGTTATTTATGGGTGTTGGTAAAGAGGGGATCGCGTTCAATTCATCAATGCAATTGATGACTTACGTGCGGTGCCCAACATGACCAGCCCGTAACTTACCCGGTCCTACATGTCACGGCCAGGGTAAGCATAGCACGGAAGCTAGTCTATTGGCGCCTATCGACGAAGATTCTACTCTGAGCAGAAGAAAGGAAACAAACAAAGTTCTGAGCTTGACGCGACGTAGATAAAGGTATCACCCTGGTGGGTCGTTGGTCAGGGGTCAGGGTTAGGGTCTGGTGATCTTATGGTCCAAATGTCACACTACACCACGGGTATAAAAGGGGAAAGACTATTAGAAGCTCGAACTTAGATGAAATAGTCGTTAGATAAAAATATATTACCTTTTACCTAATTTTTAATCTCAGGGTTTATCCCTGAAGCCCGCAGTTCCGCAATTGAACCGCGTCGCCGTGGTTCAATTGCGGCTGTATATTATACCTGTGGGTCCAAATACAAATCGCTTCGGTTCAGGTTTGAAACCATTTTGTCGTTTTTCGCCGTTCGCGGGGATGTTAATATATATTAAATAATTAAACAGAAATTTCACTCCCTTATAATAAATTGAATAAAAATCGTAAAAATATACGGTTTGTATATTGGATATAATACTTAGTGTGACATTTGGACCATGAGATCACCAGACCCTAACCCTGACCCTGGACCAACGACCCACCAGGGTGATACCTTTATCGACGTCGCGTCAAGCTCAGAACTTTGTTTGTTTCCTTTCTTCTCCTCAGAGTAGAATCTTCGTCGATAGGCGCCAATAGACTAGCTTCTGTCACGGCCAGGCATACATTGGAGAACCTCAGTGTATTAGGCGCTATCGACGAAAATTCTAAACTGAAGAGAAGAGAGAAATTACAATCGTCGACGCGCTCAAGAGACGCGCTTAAATCCGGAGGTAGTGGATCCTTGTCCGATCCCTGGCTCGGTGTGGAGCCGAGTCGTGATTCTGAGGGTAGGTCTAGGGGCCTGATCCTCACGTGATTCTGAGGGTAGGTCTAGGGGCCTGATCCTCACAGCTTCCGTGCTATGCTTACCCTGGCCGTGACAATAAGAAATTTAAAATATACCGTAGATTTTACATTTAGGTATGCCAGTTTTAATGGGGTTCCGTTCAAAAATGGAATATTTATAAGTGCTGCTGCTTTTTTTTAATTTCTTTTGTCGGTTTTGTCATAAAAATTGGGCAAATTTTTGCTGCCCGTCAGCAAATTGGCTTAATTTGGGTGGAGAACCAATTTGGTCGATGCGGGGCGGCATCGGCCACGGCGTGTCCGTCCAGTGTTTCCTCGGCCCAAATATAAATAGTCCCATCTCCGTGCCAGTTAATCCCAAAAGTTCGAACAGCAATCCCATTAATCTTTTTTCCCAACTTCAAATTATAACCCCTTTTGTTTTTTTGCACCAGTTAATATGTTTTTGGTTCCTTCCATTATATAGGGGCAAACCAATACCGTCGAACCTGTCAAATTTCACAACCATGGACCTAAGCGTAACATTCCAGTCCCGCTACCTTTTACCGTTGGTTCACAACCTCCCGTTGCACCAAGCCACTATGTGCCGGTCAGCCAGCCGCTTAAAACTACGACCTTTCATCCTATATTTAAACCAAGCTCGAACGTTACCCAAAGGCCCCGTGGATACGCACATGATATTAAAAAACAACTGGTGGATGCCAAACGCGTGGCCAATAATTCGAATTCGGGATTTAATCTATCGCTATATCAGATGGACCAATCGCATTTAATGCCAAATTATGGTGCTAATAGCAAGCTGCGAGCCGAGTTTGGAAACCGGCGAAAGCATTGTTTGGAAAATTACACAGCCCAACCGCCGCTGGCAAAACTGCCCCAGAATCCAGACAAAACTGCCCCAGCAGCCGAAACTGCATTCAAAATAGGGCAATTTACGGAGCATGTCACTTATGCCGAACCTTTTGGCCTAATTGGCGATTTAAAACGAAATTCGTCTCCTGGTGTAACGGCAGCAAAAGCTGATAAAACTGAGATTGGCGAGAGCCAATTCGTCGAATTAACGGATCGACCCACCAAACGGCAAAAATTCTGTATAGGATCCGAAAAACCAATGGGTATTTCGTATTATCCTGTGCAATATTAGCCGAATTGGGATACAGACCCGACATTGCCGACACCCAGCAAATTGTTGCAATATTTGCTGCCCGCCGTAACCGAAAACCACACGTTAGCAAATATGTTAAAAAAGGAGCAAACTGCTCCGGGAAACAATTTCTTTCTAAATCCCCAAAGCAAAGGCAGCGAACCGAAATTGGCTAAAAGATTTGCAAAGATAAAAATGGCAAAAAATTCCCGTTTTGGGGATAAAAAAAATAAAATAGCCTTTAGGGGTAAAGCAAATCGTTACGGCCAGGTCGACAACAAAAATGCAAATCTAGTGGAAAAAAACAAAAAAAGAGGGAGTGTCACAGACCTGAAGGACAGCCACTGGGCTGTCGCTTAGTCATGACCCCTGTCACGTGAAGGCGCGAGGGCCGAGCGCCTCGCGCGCGTATATCTACGCGAAATCTCTGCAGTCTCCGATATGTAGCTCCTCGAGCTACGTCTTCGTCAACAACCACCTGCTACCCTGTACCTGGAAGACTAGATAGCCAATATACTCTGTCCTGTTACCTGATCGCCCGCACCTACCTGTCCGCCCTGCCTGCCCGTGACATTACGTAGCTCCTTCATTAGGTGCCCGCGATGCCTGCGTCACTGCAACCCCCGATCTTAACCGATTCGACCGAGGAACTGATCGAACACCTACAAGGACACCCTGAACAATGGGTGTCTTACATCTCCGATTCCTACCAAAAGCTGCAACTATTGCACGATAGCAACGTCCGCCTGAACTCCTGCCTAGAAATGCAGGAAGCCGAGACCCAACGCGCCCGCGCCGAGACCCAAGGCGCCCGCGCCGAAACGGACCGTGTCCGCGACAAGGCGCAGGCCGACATTCTGGCCATGGCCATGGAAAAGGCCTCCGCCATAACCTCCCGGGATGCCGCTTTCGCCGAATTAGAGAAAACACGGTCCGAACTGAAGGAAGTTCGGACCGTAACGTTACCCACGGTACATATAACCACCCCCGCCCCAACTACCAACACGCCTGTTGAACCCCTTATGGTTACTCCTATGGGAACGACTCCGCCGCCTGCTTCCGAACATCCCGCCTCCGCCCGCCTTTCTGAACGACTTCCAGACCCCGATAAATTTACGGGCGCCCGCTCCGACCTCCGCCGCTTCGCCACCCAAATCCGGGGGAAAATGACCTCAAACAAAGACCGCTTCCCCAACCCCGAATCACGCCTGATTTATGTAGCCGGTCGACTGTCCGGTAAAGCGTACAACCTGATCCTGCCCAAAATGGTCGGAGGCACACCCCAATTCGGAGATTATACGGATCTCCTCCAATATCTAGAGGAGGCATTCGGGGACCCCGACCACGTCCAAAACGCACAAAACAAACTATATGCCCTGAAGCAGCGGAACGTAGATTTCGCCGAGTATCTGTCGGAGTTCCAACGCCTGTCTTTGGAAGGAGAAATGCCGGAGGATGCCCTCCCCCCTCTTTTATTCCAGGGAATATCGGAAGAGCTCCAGGACATGCTCCTCCACAACCCCGCCCCATCTCGCCAATACCACGAATTCACCCGACACCTGCAAAGTTTGGATAACCGCTACCGCCAGCACCAGCAGTATAAAAATAGATAGACACGTACCCCTCGGGCCGCAGCGCCCCCCGCGCGCGCGGCTCCCCGAACCCAACCCGACATACCGCGGGCCGCCCCCAAGCCAAACGCGGAGCTCCCGCTTAACGACCCTATGGACCTGAGCAGCCAACGCCGCCACAACCGCAAGGAAAACATGCTATGTTACCGTTGTGGATCCCAAGAACATTTCGTTGCCAAATGCCCGGAACCGGATACCCGCCGCACGCGGCTGCACCAGGCCGGAATCGAACGATCCAGGTCCAGGTCCAGGTCCCCGCGCCAAATACAAACCAAACTCCCTAAAAACCCCCGCCGCGGTTCGGACGCCAGCCGCTCCAGCAGCCGAAGTTCGAAAAACGGAGCCCGCCTGGGATAAGTCGCCCCCAGGCCGCCAAGGCCGCGCATAGACCGCCGGCGATCCGCATCTCTGCCGCCGCCGTTCACGGGTTCCCCGTTGAAGAGGAATATAACCAACGATCCGACCTGATGATCCTGCCTGCCGAACTGACAGTTGGGGGCCAAAACCTCCCAACCTATGCCCTCACCGATTGCGGTGCGGAAGGAAAATGCTTCCTCGACCAAGGATGGGCCGAAGAACGCCAACTACAAATGTATCCGCTGCGAAACCCATTCGACATCGAAGTATTCGACGGAAGGACCGCCGAAAGTGGGAAGTGCACCCATTATGTCCGAGGACAATTGAGAATCAAGGACCACATCCAGAAAAACGCGCTGTTCTTCGTCACACAGCTAGCCCACTACCCCATTGTGCTAGGAATGCCTTGGCTAAAGCAGCACGATCCAACGATTGGATTCGCGTCACACGTTATTACGTTTGACAGCGACTATTGCCGCCGACACTGCAATATGCCCGACAAACCGGAGAAGGTTAAAGCTTTACACGCCGTACCAAAAAAAAGCCGCCCCCAGTACCAGGCTGACCGACCGCCGTCCCTCCGCGAAATGGATATCGCCCCTATCTCCCTGCAAGCCGCGAGCATGTACGCCCGCCGCCGATCCTGCCGACTGTACGCCGTAACCTTGAAACAGATTGATGAGGTCCTAGCCGCCGACCCCCAAAATAGGAACGGGCCGACCCTGCCCGAAACAATCCGGGAATTCGCGGACGTATTTTCCCCGCAAGAAGCCGAGAAGCTGCCCCCACACCGACCGTCCGACCACCATATCCCGCTTATAGAAGGAAAAACGCCGCCGTTCGGCCCCCTGTACGCCATGTCCCGCGAAGAGCTGATAGCCCTTAAGGAATGGCTGACCGCAGAGTTGAAAAAAGGGTTTATCAGACCCAGTTCGTCATCCGTCGCCTCGCCCGTTTTGTTCGTGAAAAAGCAGGGAGGAGGGTTGAGGTTTTGCGTGGATTACCGCGCGCTGAATAACATTACCGTAAAAGACCGTTACCCGCTGCCGCTAGTCCGAGAGACCCTGAACAACCTGGCCGGCATGAAATTCTTCTCGAAAATCGATATCGTTTCCGCTTTTAACAATATTCGGATTAAAAAGGGGGAAGAATACCTGACGGCATTCCGCACGAGATTCGGCTTATACGAGAGCCTAGTCATGCCTTTCGGGCTAACGGGAGCCCCCGCGACGTTCCAGAGATATATAAACGACTCCCTGCGCGAATACTTAGACGTATTTTGTACAGCCTACCTGGACGACATTTTGATTTATAGCCGCACCCGAACAGAACACGAAGAACATTTGAAACTCGTACTGGAAGCCCTGAGGAAAGCCGGGCTATACGCCAACGCCGCGAAGTGCGAATTCTTCGTGACGGAAACCAAGTTCCTGGGCCTGCTGGTCGGCGTCGAAGGCGTAAAAATGGACCCTGAAAAAATCACCGCTGTCCTGGACTGGCAAACACCCAAAAAGCTTACTGACGTACAAGCATTTTTGGGGTTTGGCAACTTTTACCGGCGCTTTATCCGAGATTTCTCAAAGATCGTAGCCCCTTTGACGAGATTGACCAAGAAAGACGTCGCATTCGAATGGAATAGCGCCTGCGAAACCGCCTTCCGACTGCTGAAGAGAAAGTTTACCGAAGCCCCCGTACTGGCGCACTTCGATTGGGAAAAGGATGTGATCCTGGAGACCGACGCTTCCGATTATGTTTCTGCGGGAATATTGTCACAATACGGCGACGACGGAATACTCCGCCCCGTCGCGTTCTTTTCGAAAAAACACACAGCTACCGAATGCAATTACGAGATTTACGACAAAGAATTGCTAGCCATTATCCGCTGTTTTGAAGAATGGCGCCCGGAACTCGAAGGGACGTCGTCCCCGGTCCAAGTAATTACGGACCACCGCAACCTGGAATATTTCACGACGACGAAAATGCTCAACCGCCGACAAGCCCGATGGGCCGAATTCCTGTCAAGATTTAATTTCCGTATCACCTACCGACCCGGGAAACAAGGAGCGAAGCCCGACGCACTAACCAGGAGGTCAGAGGATATGCCTGAGGAGGGGGATGAACGACTTAAGCACCAAACACAAGTCGTACTGAAAGAACACAATTTACCTGCCCGCCCCACCCGGTTACAACCCATAATCCGCCAAAACAAACCCCTATTGCCAAGACACCTGATAGAGCTACTAGACGCCGGATACGAATCCGACCCGATAACGCAATCTGCCCTAGAAGCGTTGAGGACAGGCGCCGACCGCCACCCCAAGCTGCAATTGGCCGAATGCGAAGAACGATCCGGCTATTTGTATTACCGCAATAGACTGTACGTACCCGATTCGAATAATCTGAAAGCCGAGATCCTGCGCCGCTGCCACGACTCCCCCGTCGCCGGTCACCCCGGCAAAGCAAAAACCTACGACCTGCTGTCCCGAGAATATTACTGGCCCGGAATGCTACATTACGTATCATTATGGGTAAAGAAATGCCAGACCTGCCGCCGAATCAACCCGTCCCGCGAAGGCCACCAGGGCCTCCTGCGACCCCTGCCCACTCCTGAACGCTCATGGCAACACCTGTCGATGGATTTTATCACACATTTGCCGCAAAGCAACGGCCACGACGCCATCCTAGTGGTCGTAGACCGCCTGACTAAGATGAGACACTTCGTCCCTTGTAAAGGGACCTGCAATGCCGAGGACACCGCCAACCTGTACCTACACCACGTATGGAAACTACACGGGTTGCCCCTGACGATAGTTTCGGATAGAGGCACCCAATTCGTGTCGAAGTTTTGGAAACACCTGACAACCCGTTTGAAAATCGACAGCCTGCTATCCACTGCTCACCACCCCGAGACTGACGGACAGACCGAGCGTTTTAACGCGTCCCTGGAACAATATTTGAGAGCTTATGTGGCCTACCTGCAAGATGATTGGGAAAGTTGGCTTCCCCTCGCCGAATTCACAGCCAACTCCCACAAGTCCGAGACCACCGGAACCTCCCCGTTTTACGCGACTTACGGATTCCATCCCCGCATGGGATTCGAGCCGGTACCCCTGAACCAGCCTTTGCCCGCCCAGCGGGATGCCGAAAAGCTAGCCGCCCGAATGGAAGCCATTCTGGAACAAGCCCGCGCCGAAATGACCGCCGCCCAAGCCCGTTACGAAGAACAGGCGAACCGACACCGTACCCCGGCCCGCCGGCTTACCGTCGGCCAATATGTATGGTTAGACGCACGGAACATCCAGACCGCCCGCCCGCAGAAGAAACTGGATTGGAAGAACTTGGGACCCTTCCGAATTTCTGAAGTGATTAGCCCGTACGCCTACCGTTTGGACCTGCCGTCGTCTATGAGAGTACACCCTGTTTTCAATATAAACCGACTAAAACCTGCTGACGTTGAGCCCCTGCCGGGCCAACAACCTGCACCGCCACCCCATTTGGAAGTGGAAGGTGAGAGAGAATACGAAGTCGAAGAGATCCTCGACTCCTTTTGGGAAACCCGCGGCCGAGGAGGCCGCCGGCTGAAATATATCGTCCGTTGGGCTGGATATAGCGAACCCACGACTGAACCTGCCGATTACCTGGAAAACGCTGCTCAATTGGTAAAGAATTTCCACCGTCGATACCCCCATAAGCCCGGGCCCCGGCCGTGACGGAGCTCGGCCTGGAAGGGGGGAATACTGTCACAGACCTGAAGGACAGCCACTGGGCTGTCGCTTAGTCATGACCCCTGTCACGTGAAGGCGCGAGGGCCGAGCGCCTCGCGCGCGTATATCTACGCGAAATCTCTGCAGTCTCCGATATGTAGCTCCTCGAGCTACGTCTTCGTCAACAACCACCTGCTACCCTGTACCTGGAAGACTAGATAGCCAATATACTCTGTCCTGTTACCTGATCGCCCGCACCTACCTGTCCGCCCTGCCTGCCCGTGACACGCAATTATTATTAGTACCGGTTCCGGTAATTCGCATTATAAATTCCGCGTAAAAAATCCTCCGATATTTTTAAATAACCCCGACAAAAACGAGGTTATTTTCGAAGTTTGGCACCGCCGGATCGAAAACAAATTGTTATTTAACGGAACGTATTATTTTACCGATATAAATAAACGCGCTTACGTCGAATCTGTGACATTTGGACCATGAGATGACCAGACCCTAACCCTGACCCCTGGCCAACGACCCACCAGGGTGATACCTTCATTTACGTCGCGTCAAGCTCAGAACTTTGTTTGTTTCCTTTCTTCTCCTCAGAGTAGAATCTTCGTCGATAGGCGCCAATAGACTAGCTTCCGTGCTATGCTTACCCTGGCCGTGACAGAATCCCGTTTTAAAAATAACGCCGCCAATATTTTGCTTTTTTATTTTAATAATATTTATCCCGATTAAATTACCACGTACGACGGTATAATAAATTATTTGCGCGCAAAATATAAAAATACCAAATTCGAAAATATAACGCGGGACAAATTGGACAAATTAATTATATCGACGAAAAACAAATTTATAATTTTTAAAAACAAATTTGTTAAATTGGCAGGTTAAAATGGTTTTCCGAAACGAAATTAAAAACGGAAATTATACCGCCGCCTATTTACCAATTTGCGAATCGCAATAATTATATATTACCAAAATACCAACGTTTTTTTTAACGTTTACGTCCGTACGGCCGATAATATCTCCTATAATTTCACCAAAACCTACGCTTCGCGGACCGAAAATAAAAATAAAACCAAAACCATTTCGACCAAAAAAACCATAGGAGGGTCTGTTATTCCACGTATTGGAGGACCAGCCCGGACCACCGGAGGCGTTGTTAACGAGGGACAAAAAGGCAAATTAAATGTGGAGGAAATGCGTGGATTTATCCGGACAGGCAAATGTTTCTAATGCCGTGAACCGGGCCACATTAGCAGAAACTGCCCCAACGGAGACACCGGTCGGCCCACCATTTCCGAGGACCGATTACCAGAACTTTGGACAAGATGCAGCTCGACCTTTTTAAACTGTCCCCATTTAACAAACATATAATAAAATCCCCCGGGAGGCTTCGGCGCTATTTCCCAGGTGCTGCAATCGCAATACGCATGGAGGACTTTGTTAGCAACACTGGCTTCGTCTCGTCGATTTCATCCATGCTGTACAAGCTGTTCCGACCGTCCCCACACCACTTTTCTGTTAAGGTTTAGCCAATGCTTTGGTGGCTATTCGCTGCATCCTAACGCAGTCCCGACCAAATGGTTACCAATAAGCATTATGCTACGATGTCAAGTGGATACGCTATTAACCGGTGTGTCGTTTCCTGGGACGAGCAGCAAGGATTTTGGTCGCTTTCCAGGAATGGAAAGGCTGGCTTTGTCACCAACTGATCATACTGTAGTGTTCCGCGTGGCCGCGATTGTAAAAGAGTGGGTATTACCACGTATGATTGATTCTTTTGGCCATCCACAGTCCTTCGTGGTTCACTACGCCCGGTCCTGGGATTTACAGACATCTCTCTCTCAGATTGAAGACCAGGCAATCAATAATCGAGAGAAAAAGAAGCAAGAGCTGTCCAAAATCAAGGCGCAATACTCTTCGCTGAAGGGGGACTACGAAAGGTTAAATTGCGATAAAGTATCCGGTGTGAGCCGTTATGGGAGGCCATACACATCCCATCCGAGCTGGTGCCAAAGGTGCGCCACGTATAAAAAAATGAGCTCGTTAGAAATCGAAATTAACGAGTGGCCGCTACCTCAGGAACCTCTGGAGGCCCAGTCAACAGTGCGGGCCCTATGGATGGATTATAGCTTGCCTGACGCTGAAGTAGAGAGCTTTGGGCAGGCTGAGGGGGAAAGAAGAAACGCACGCAGTGCTAATCGCGTACACACGCCTAAGCGAACAAAAAACAAACGAACCCTGGCGCCTTGTCACGTGAGGTGGAGCTAGTCACGGTTGGCAGTCGCCCAGGCACGCCACTCCGTAACACCCGCGGTAGATGTGGATATCGACTGAGCTTTTGCCCTGACATTCTCTGAATTAGGAGTAAGCTCTATTTCTGTCGAGTTATAGAACAATTGTCTAGCTAAAAAACCTTATGAACCCCTTTTTCAAGGGGGCTCACGCCGCACAGCCCCCAAGTATTTCTTTTCCTCTTTTCCAAAGCAACGCTTTTGGCTATAAGTGCCAACAAACTAGCTTCCGTGCTATGTTTACCCTGGCCGTAATAGAAGATATAATTTTACTGTTTTGGCCCTCAAGCTAGCTATTTAATCGCACTGTAACTTATCCTAAATCCTTTTATCAATATATGTTTTTCAAAGCAAATTTAGTTAGAATTAACGTACTATTACCATTGCATGCAGCTTGATGGGCGACCACGTTATCCTGATTTTTGCTTGTGTAGGAATAACATTTGCTGCATGTATAAACCGTGGCAGCACCGGCTGAGCCATTAGTGTCGCTTGAGCGCTTAGAATGGAGGTTAACTCCAGTTTTGTCGCCGCGCTCGGTGGCACATTTAAAATTGGTAGGTAAAGCCGCTATACCAACAGAATAAAAAGCGACAGCCAGAACAATCTTGGAAACTTTCATGTTGGCGAATAAGGGCTGAAAGTGTGACAGTTATAGGGCAGGTAGGGAAGGAATTTTAAAGGAAAATTCAAGAGTTGAAAGGTTGCAAATTGCAAAGGAGTTTGATAATAAAATAGCTTTGTGGTGTTAAAACTTTTGTCGAAATCGATAATTCTTTAGATAATATAGTTGTTACTAACGGGCTATCACACCCTTTTTATACTTTGAATAACTACCTTTATTCTTGAAATTTATTAATAATATTATTGTGGTTATATTTTCACTTATTTGTACAATATTAATGCGCATTAATTTGCGTAATTATTGCTTTATATTATAAAGTAATATATGTAACGTGGTTCATCAGGACCCCGGACATATCAGGACCCCGGACATTTTTCAACCCAGTTTCATCCTTTATTTTCCACACGTGTTCTTTCCCCCAACAGTAATGGAATCATCAAATTGCGAAGCGCGAATCATTCTTGCTCTAAATGAGCTCCGATCAAGCAAAAAGAAAAGCATACGAAAGGTTGCATTAATATATAATGTCCCAAAATCGACACTACACGACAGAATAAACGGCATCGCTTCTTTGGCCAATCGTCGGCCAGGCAACCAAAAGCTAACGGAAAGGGAAGAGGAAGTAATTGTCCAGTATATACTGGACCTGGATTCCCGAGGGTTTCCAGCCCAGATCGCTGATGTGGCCGCAATGGCCGATCATCTTCTCGCTGCGCGGGACGCGCGACCGGTCGGCAAGCAATGGGCTTATCGCTTCGTACAACGACGCACAGAATTAAAAACGCGTTTTTCTCGCGCTTACGATTTCCAAAGAGCTCTTTGCGAAGATCCTGACGCGTTAAACGCGTGGTTTCAATTGGTGGCCAATATGAGGGCCAAATATGGCATCCAAGACTGCGACATGTACAACTTCGACGAAACCGGCTTTATGATGGGCCAGATTTGCGCTGGAATGGTCGTAACTGGGTCCGAAAGACGCGGAAGAAGGAAAAAAGTACAGCCTGGCAATCGAGAATGGGCGACTGCAATTTGTTGCATCAGTGGCGACGGTTACGATATACCCCCGTATATCATCGTCAAAGGCTTTTACCATTTGTCCAATTGGTATACAGAAGGCGGTCTTCCGGACACGTGGCGCCTCAAACCCACCGTTAATGGATGGACCGACAACGAGACTGGCCTCGACTGGGTTCAGCATTTCGACAACCATACAAAATCGCGGACAAAAGGCGTATATCGGATGTTAGTGCTCGATGGGCACGGCAGTCATCGATCCCCTGAATTCGAGGGCTATTGCAAAGATTACAATATTATTCCACTTTACCTGCCTGCTCATTCATCTCATTTAACCCAGCCACTTGATGTCGGAGTGTTTAACGTCCTTAAGCGGGCGTACGGTCAAAAAATTAACGACTTTATCCGGGCCCACATCACTAACATCAGCAAAGTCGACTTCTTTTTGGCTTTTGCAGCGGCTTACAAAAAGTCAATGACAAAAGAAAATATGGCCGGGGGTTTTCGAGGGGCGGGAATTATCCCCCATAGCCCGGAAATGGTCATATCTAAGCTGGATGTTAGGCTACGGACGCCGTCACCTAAAGAGCTTGATTTTTCCAGCACCGAAACCTGGGTCTCTCAAACACCGCACAACCCGACAGAAGCCGTTAATCAATCTACCCTTGTTAAAAGTCGAATCAACTGTCATCAGGGAAGCTCGCCAACGCCTATTTTTAATGCTGTAAAGCAGCTAGCAAAAGGGTTGGAGTCGATTGCTCATCGAACCACACTTTTGGAAGCGGAGAACCACAGCCTTCGGAAGGCCAACGAAGCGCTTAGCAAGCGGCGCAGGGCTCAAAAAACACGTATCCGCGAAGGAGGGTCATTTACCATACAAGAGGGTCAGAATTTGCTTCAATCAAATGGTGCCGATGGTCTAATATACGAAAAGAAAGATGAAAATGGGGAGGGGAGTAGTGCGCAGCCGGCGACTAAACGACGTTGCGGCAACTGCGGTAAACCTGGACATAATGCACGCACCTGTCAGGAGGATGCAGAAATGTCTGATGTACATATATCCGATTGCATTGAGGTAAATTGAACAACGCTGGCGTTGCAATTGAAATTGGAAGTAGTATTGTGCAGGAAAAGTGTCCGGGGTCCTGATATGTCCGGGGTCCTGATGAACCACGTTATTTTTAATTCGTGTTGAATATATAATTCATGCAGTAATATAAGTAATTACGGCGTAATATATAAGTATATGCTAGTTTATTATTATAAACTTATTCAAACAGAATTTGGTCGCCCTTACAAAGTTTAAAATAGCGTGGTGTGAGGGTCTTGCCCTGGTAATGTACTCTGGGTGCAAGATTGATAGGATTGAGGTTCTACAAGGGGGAAAACTATCTAGGTTGCGCCTTGCGCACTGAGTAGTGCGCCCTGTGAGGATCAGGCCCCTAGACCTACCCTCAGAATCACGACTCGGCTCCACACCGAGCCAGGGATCGGACAAGGATCCACTACCTCCGGATTTAAGCGCGTCTCTTGAGCGCGTCGTCGATTGTAATTTCTCTCTTCTCTTCACTTTAGAATTTTCGTCGATAGTGTCACGGCCCGGGGTAAGCATAGCACGGAAGCTAGTCTATTGGCATCTATCGACGAAGATTCTACTCTGAGGAGAAGAAAGGAAACAAACAAAGTTCTGAGCTTGACGCGACGTAGATGAAGGTATTACCCTGGTGGGTCGTTGGCCAGGGGTCAGGGTTAGGGTCTGGTCATCTCATGGTCCAAATGTCACACTGCTTACTTTGAATGGATTTTTGCACGCCGCATAAAAGATTTTTGACTGGCTGCACGCGATGACTTTATGAACTGGGAATCTCTCATTGCCACAAATCAGCACAAAGTCGGTGAAATCCTCTTTCTCACGGGCCCTACAGACGTCAGTTTATGGTTTTGGGGTGGTAATGCGGCGAGCGGGATCGGCCCGACGCTGGAGCACTAAAATTGATAAAAACTCAAGAGAACACCTACTTCGATACCAACTCTCCTAAAAATTCCTTAAATGCTGCCATCATTAATAAAAAATTAGCTACAAAATCGCACTAGCAATGTTTTAAAAGATCGCGACCAAGCCGGAGCCTGATCAACACGCATTGGCGAACCATAAAAAGAGTTTGAAGTGCAAAATTAGGCGACAAAACCAGACAAATATGTGGAGAAATAAAAACTGTTATTGCTAAAAAGGTCCGGATGATCCCGATGTGGGAGACATAGTTAAAGCTTGTAAATCTCGCTAACCTTTGAGGATCGTCGTCTTTTAATTGAAATTCACGTTTATAACTTTTCAGTGCACGGACCATAACAGGTATTGCATCCTCTTATGCTAAAGGTGCGATTATGTGATTGATACGATTGGACGATTGTACACTTTAAAGCGGGGAACCTAGGTCTTTGTCGCACGGTGGTGTGCCCGTACGGTACCATGATAGGGTGTATAAAATCGTCTGGATTAATACAAGTTCTGAATTGTGTGCAAAACACACCAGAAACGGAGCTGGCTAAAGATACACGAACTTTCTACTGAATCACGTGTAGGTGCGAGACACCCCTCAAAACGGTAAAGTTATCGAGATTACACGCCCCAGTGCAACAGTCTTCTTATCACGTATTCGCTCGTGTGTTAATGGTCGATTTTATGCTGAGTTAATACCAAAACCATCTCATGGAGGTAAATTTCTGCGGGAAACTCTTTGCGCTATAGCTTATTAGCCGTTGCGCTCATTGCTCAACAATTCGATTATCTTACCCAAAATATATGCTTTTTTTCTCGAAAGTTTCAAATGTCTTCCATCTCATCAATTCAAATCGCTTGGCACCTCTCAATGCCAGTTAGAGGCAGGTCTTTATTTAAGCCCCAAATTTGACCCATATTGCTATTTTTTCTGGGGGGCTGCTTCATAAATTGAAAAAAGAAAAGGAACTTTAATAAAATCAGCCCCGTCTGGAATTAAAGACATGTAGAATCCATCCAAAGGTGTGTGACGAATTGTTTAGAAGATCCCATTCTAAATTGAACTAATTCCATTTTTTCAGCGAGTAACGAAACCTCCGAAAATGCACATCGGCTATATGAAACCTAGACTGGTATTGACGACATTATTACAAATCCTATTTCCAAGCAAGGCTCTAATGGACACTTAGCACAAATAATGGATTTCAGAAGCTTTGAAATATGTTTCTTATCTTTTCCTTGGCCACAAATCATGCTTAGACAAGCTATCGTCGATCCCAAACAAAGCCTTTAAATCTGCTTGAACAATACGAACGGCTTCTCGAAATTGAAATGAACATGCAAATCTTATATATTGCAACAGTTGAGGCCGGCAAACTATTAAAAATGGCATTTAATGCCGCAAAAGAAACGGGCAAAAGAGTTTTTGAAGTCATTCTGGATCCTGCAGCGCACGCAGCCCGAGCAGCCCCCGCAGACCTCTGCATGGCAGTAGCGGCTATTGCAGGAGCAACCGGAATTATTATGGTTTCAGCACCAGCTGTAATTGCACTGCCAACCCTGGGCGCAGTCGGTTTCAGCGCGTCAGGACCTATCGCAGGTGCGTTCGCGGAAGAGACTTTTCAAAAAAAAAAAAATAGTGTTGATAGGAATCGTATGATCGCTGCGATCGGTAAAACAATACAAACAAAGTAACAAAACTATATTCTCTAATTCATCATTACTTCTCTTCGGTAAAACTGTAATTATCTACAAGCCTGCATGGATCTGTTGGAAAAACTCTGCTCCGTGTCTTCAGATCACGCGGTTATGCACGTGATCTACTTACTCGCATATCTGCCCATGAATCAACAATAGCCCCATCAAACTAGCAGATCGATCTGGGACACCATCTTAATTCACCCTAAAACTCCTTTCAAACGCACGAGCCAAAGCAGGTTTGCATACGTTTATCTCGAGCTGGAGGCATAGTCCACTAGTTATTTGATGCTATTGCCAACTGCAATTAGCAGCAGCGCAGCTGTAGCATAAAGCATCCAAATTTGGTAATTGTCATGATCTTCCCCAGATCATGCCGAGCCTCTGGAAAAAGCTAAACAGTGATCCTTTGGGGACAAACCCGGCATAGGTAGATTGCCACCACGCCGCAAATGAATTTGCGTTTGAGTTAGCCCATAAAGATTCAAAAACTAAACATTATACAGATTATTTTTACCAGCAACGGGTCCTAGCTCCGCAAATCCAAAAGCTTCTATACAGCCCACGGTAATACGAGCACCAGCACGCCGACAGTAACGATGGTGGCAAAGCCAGCGGTAAAATACGGGTGATCGCGTGGAAAGTCGAAATTAAAATGTGTGGCTTCTACGGCCTTATTAATAAACTCGCCCAAAACTGAACCGATTATCTTTCGGCCCTGTGTGATAAATGTTTCCAGGCTGGCGACAATTGCGCGGGCGATACTCTCGGTCCAGCCTTGGCTGCCGACAGCATCGTTAATTTGATTTCGCAGCATCGGGCCATCCTTTTCAGCGGTGCGAAGAAGTTCGACGACCGCGTTTGATATTCCTTGGGCGGAGCGAACGGCAGAGATGTTGCATGGCTTCTCGTGGCCATCGAACAGGTAATCGTTTTGTTTTATGCTGCTAAAACAATTGGCAAAAATGTTAAGGAGCTCCATATTATTAAAATAATAGGGTTGGTTTTAATATGGTCTACGTAAAAGCTCTCGGTCCTTTTGTTGGTATTGAAGATTGGAAGTAGGGTAGGCGGGGAAGGCATTTAATATTAATGGCCGCAAGGTGTTTTAACAGCCGGCTTTAGATAAAGCAAGGCGTAACCTAATTGGTATACAGTGGGGAAACGTCTGGCCTATCGGTTAATGGCACTAATTCATGTACGACGTGGTTGGTATTTATTCAGGTTTAGAAGTTAATTTGTTTACCTCGCCCCTGTAAGCCAATGAGTAAACGCGTTGGAAAGGTTCACTAGAAAAAACTTGATTACAGCGTGGACCAACCCACAATCAAATAATAGCTTATAGTTTAGCCAATATCTGCCAAGATATATTTGATGGGCAAAGCAAAAGGTGACGAGTCGGAAATCATCTCACCACAGCCAGTTCCTGGGAGGCCACGGTTATAAACAGGCAGGATGTGAGGATCAGGCCCCCAGACCTACCCCCAGAATCACGACTCGGCTCCACGCCGAGCCAGGGATCGGACAAAGGGTCCACTAACTCCAGATTTAAGCGCGTCTCTCCAGCGCGTCGTTGATTGTAATTTCTCTCTTTTCTTCAGTTTAGAATTCTCGTTAATAGCGCCTAATACACTGAGGTTCTCCAATGTATGCCTGGCCGTGACAGTAAAAATAATTAACCTCAACTAAACTCTAGAAACTGGGCGAGTCTGAAGTGGTCAGGGCCCTGAAATGGTCAGCACGCACCCCACCAAATTTGTATGCGACCGTAGCTGCAATCTACACAACAACAAACTTGACGCGTAAATATACCCACAACAACGTTGTTTTGAAGCCGTAAAAAAGCCGTAATGTCTTCAGATATGGAGTATCGCCTATCAGAGGCCGTGATTTTGGTGCAGGCGGGCGTACCTAAGGCGCAGGCCGCCAAAATCTGGTCAGTATCGCGATCCACGTTAAAACGACGCGTTAAAGGAAGAGTGACCCGGCAACAGGCCCATGAAAAATATCAGATCTTATCTCCAAAGCAGGAATCGTTCCTTTGTGGCTGGATTAAAAACGAAGAACAAGCAGGGAGGGCGCCGACGCACCAAATCGTTAAGGAATTCGCCTTTTTAATGCTTCCAACCGAACGAAGAACACACGCATTTGGCCGGCGTTGGCTTAGGGCTTTCCTACGGCGCCACCCATCGATCCGCACCAAAATTGGGCGTCTGTTAAAGGGAACGAGAGCCGAAGAAGCTACTGGTAAAACTATTCACAAATTCCAGGCGCAGCATCGCCGTTTTATCGAACATTATTTAATCCGTCAGCAAAATATCGTAAATATGGACGAACATGGGTTTCAACAACGCGATACGAAGGCGGGAACGGTGTTGGGATCTTACCTGCAATTTAAAGCTGAAGTGAAAAACTCAAACGATTCAATTTGGGCGTCGGTTATCGAAACCGTGACCGCTACAGGCAAAAGATTGACTCCGGTCGTGATACTAAAAGTGTTACGACCAGACAGTTGGGCCAGTACCAGGGAGGCCAGGTGGGGTCACACCCCTCCTGACGACACCCGCCCAGGAAAATCACCGACCGGCAGAACAAGGATTACGTAAGAAGAAATCACGTGACCTCACGTGACTGCCAAGAGAGTGATCTCAGTGATCTTTTGGGATCACAACAGATCAACAGAAGTGATCTCACTGATCCAGTGAGATCAAGGAGATCACATTCGGAACATAGTCTATATAAGGCACGCTCATTACCATGTAGATAGATTCGATTCTAGGATTGCTTAGCAGCAATCAAACTCTAGTTAACCTCAATACTTACTTGAGAACGATCATAACTTCACCCCCAGTCATTGAGAACCCCAGTTACCCAGTCAGACGCTCAGTTGCTTCAACCCACTGTACTTTACCCTAAGAACAGGTTACCCCGATACCTTGATCGTAACATTTTGATTGCTCCTGTTCAGTACTTTGCCTTGAAGCATACCGAGCAGTATCACCGACAACATGTCTTCCCAGTCCTCTAAGAACAACACCCCCAGCACCCCGGCTACGAGCAGCAAGGCGGCCCAGAAAGCCCCTGCTCGGCCCAAGGACGATAGCGACAGCGAGGACGAGGAAGACCAGCTCCGCAGGCAGGTTGCTAGGACCAACCAGGAGCTCCACGAACAGACGCTCCGCGCAACCCAACTCCAAGAGGAACTCCAGGCTCTCCGAGCCAGTGCTAACGTTACCTCAACCCCTCTTGATGGGCGCGAGAGACTCAAGCTTAACCCCCCAGCCACATTCGATGGCACACCTGGACAACTTAAAGGGTACCTTGTACAGGTACGCACCTACCAAGCATTCCATCTGGAAACTTTCCGCAGTGAAACAGAAAAGGTGGTACACGCGGCCACTTTCCTCCGAGGACGAGCCTTGTCTTGGTTCGAGCCTCTGTTGCAGGAATGGCTTGATGTACCCCCCGAAGAACGACGCCAAGAAGTCACCGACATTTTTTCAACCTTCGCAGGGTATGAACGCACCCTCCGTTCCTTGTTCCAGGAACCCGATGAGAAACGACAGACCGAACGAGATTTGGCCAACCTACGACAAACCAAGTCAGCCTCCGCTTATGCAGCCGAGTTCAGAAGGCTAGCAACAAGGCTGGACATGACCGAAGAAACCAAGATCCTCCAGTTCTACCAAGGATTGAAGTCAGAAATAAAAGACGAAGTATCCAAGCTCGACCGACCCGAGGATTTCCTCGAGTACGTCGAACTTGCCATCAAACTTGACAACCGGATTTACGAACGCCGACAGGAAAAACAAGGCGGACAGCGAGTGTTCGTCACCTCGATTCGACAAGCCAACACGGGACGCAAGTACCAACACCCTCAACCCATATACCATAGAAACAATGGTGGATGGCAGCAGCCCCGTCACATGGCGCCCCAGACCTACAGTACAGCTTATGGTACCCACAGTGGACCCATGGACCTCAGTGCCACACAACACAAGAAGCCCCGTAAAGACCCCAAGAATGGCAAGTGCTTTAAGTGCGACAAGACAGGGCACATCGCCAGAAACTGCCCGAGAAACCAGGAAGATATCCCTGATTTTAGGGGCAAGACCGAAAAACCACGAGGACTTAATGCCACCAATTACCAGCAACTACGGCCTAACCAACACAGCACGATGAGCTGGACCACCTGCTACGATGACAATTGTATGACCCACAATAGCTCCAAGATCGACGCAGGATGGTACCCACAAAAGCCCCGAGGCACTCGAACCCTAGCAGTAGGAAACCGAGTACCTATGGGGACAAGGCAACCAGTGAACTTACACCGACGGGAGACCCAACTACCCGAGCTCACGGACTCGGACGCCTCAGGAGAATTAGATGAGGAACTTTTGGGACAAACCCACCACATCAGGACAACCAATCAGTCCTTAACACAAGAATCAAGCAAGGATTTAGAGGAAGAATCCAGCGAGGAAGAGACCATACCCTCGAGCCAGTACAACGCAGCAAGAGAAAATAACCCCAACGTACAAGACAACGAGGAAACCACAAACGCACGCAAGACACCCGTGCCAGCAAAACACCCACTTGACCTAGTCGAAACAAGAAATAGCCGCACACCCAGGGACAAGAAAAACAAGGACCCACGACGCGAGTCCAGCAAGTCAAAAAACTAAGACAGCCAGACGGCACAGGGCACCGAACGGCGACAACAGGAACGGAACAAAGAACCCTGAACGCTACACAAAACACCATAGCAGCACATGAACACATATTTCTCGACATACGACTCGATGGCAGACCCATACGAGCACTCCTCGACAGTGGAGCACAAGGCAACTACATCTCACCAAGGGTCGTAGCGAAACGACGGATACCTTGGCAGCAAAAGAAGGAACCATACCAGTTGCAGACCGTAGAAGGAGAGGCAGTTTTATACGGGAACGGCACCATCGAAACAGAGACCGTACACCTCTGGATGGAGAGCTATGGACGAAAGGAACAAATCACCTTAGACATCACGGAGATAGGGGACAAAGACGTGATATTAGGAATCCCCTGGCTCAGAAGGAGCAACCCCCGGATAGATTGGACAACCGGCCAAGTCCAATGGGAAGAGCCGTTAGCCTCTGAAGGAAAACCCGAGAAACGGACTTCACGCAACGAGCGTAGGGCACAGGAGCGAAATCAACAAAAAATTATGGCGCTATTGAGGAAAAGCGAGCCACGCCTGGAGCCAACATCGGAAGGATCGCGACTATCCATGAGCGAAGAACGATCGAATTTTACCACATTGATCGACAACATCCCGGCCGAATACCGGATGTATGAGCGACTATTCAGCCCCGAACTCGAAACAGGACTACCCGAGCATAGTCCGTTCGACCACGAGATACCATTGAAAGAAGGAACACAGCCCAAGTTCCACAAGATATACGGCTTGAACCCGACACAAATGGAGGCACTAGACGAGTACCTCGCAGAAAACCTCAAGAAAGGTTACATCAGACCATCGATATCACCAGCAGGATACCCAATCCTCTTCGTACCAAAGAAGAACGGAAAATTACGACTATGCGTGGACTACAGACAATTAAACGACATCACTATAAAAAATTGCTACCCACTCCCACTGATAGGAGAACTCCGAGACATGCTCTACCAAGCACAATGGTTTACGACACTAGACCTCAAAGGAGCATACAACTTGATCCGCATGAAGGAAGGCGAAGAATGGAAAACAGCGTTCCGCACCCGACGAGAACATTACGAGTACCTAGTGATGCCCTTCGGCCTCACCAACGCCCCAGCAACCTTCCAAACCATGATCAACCACGTTCTCAGGGAATGCCTAGACATTTTCGTCGTTGTCTACCTGGACGATATCCTTGTCTTTTCCAAGACGTTGGAAGAACACAAGCAACACGTTCACACCGTCCTAAAAAAGCTACAAGACGCTAAGCTCTTAGTTGAGCCCGAGAAGTGTCTCTTTCACAGCAAGCAAGTTAATTTCCTAGGATACACTATCGCTCCTGGAGAAATTAGGATGGAGGAATCGAAAATCCAAGCAGTAAAGGAATGGCCTCAACCACAGAACGTAAAAGACGTTCGGGCATTCCTCGGATTCGTGAACTTTTACAGAAGGTTCATCAAGGGATACGGCGCGATTGCCACCCCATTGACCAACATGACCAAGAAGGACCTAGAATTCCAGTGGACGAAACAAACACAACAGGCCTTTGAACAGCTACGAGACGCAGTAGCCAGAGAACCAATCCTCAAGATACCAGACCCAACGAAACCTTTCGAAGTCGAGACCGACGCATCGGACTATGCGATCGGAGGACAACTCAGTCAGCGAGACGAAGAAGGACGGTTGCATCCTTGCGCCTTCTTCTCACAAAAACTACATGGACCAGAACTCAACTACCAGATTCACGACAAAGAGCTTATGGCCATCATTCGAGCATTTGAAGAATGGAAACCACAATTATCCGGAACTAAACACGAGGTGTTAGTTTACACGGACCACAAGAACCTGACCCATTTCACCACTAGCAAAGTGTTAAACAAACGACAAATCAGATGGTCAGAATTCCTGTCAGAATTCCATTTCAGGATCATCTACCGAAAAGGAACAGAAAACGGCAGGGCCGACGCCCTCAGCCGAAGACCAGATCACGAGAACACAGTGCCAAAGGAAACACGGGTTATCCTCACAACAGACGAAAACGGAAACCTCCTACCAGCACATCGAAGCCTTATGACAACAAACACAGTAACCACACCAGAAGAGATACGGAGGATCCACGAAAGCAAAGCACACGGACACCAAGGAATTTCTAAGACATGGAAACGGCTAAAACAACACCACAACTTCCAAGGAACACGACAAGAAGTACGAGAAGCCATTAAGGATTGCGAACTCTGTGCCAAAAGCAAGTCCGCAAGACACAAACCTTACGGGCTATTGCAACCCTTACCAGCCCCCGGCAAGGCCTGGCAAACTATTACAATGGACTTCATCGTTAAATTACCACCTTCAGAAGAACCACTCACGAGAACCAAATACGACAGCATATTGGTTATAGTGGACAAGCTCACCAAATACGCCTACTTCCTACCATACAAAGAAAGCAGCAACGCCGAAGAAATCGCCTACACATTCCTACGAGTGATTGTTAGCAATCACGGACTTCCAGAAAGCATCATCACGGACAGAGACAAGCTTTTCACATCAAGATTCTGGAAATCTCTGATGGAACAGCTAGGAACAAACCACAAGCTATCAACAGCGTTCCATCCCCAGACAGACGGACAAACAGAACGAGCCAATCAGACACTGGAACAGTACCTGAGATGCTATGTGAACTACAAGCAAGACAATTGGGTACGGCTATTACCCACAGCACAATTCGCCTATAACAGCTCAGAGAACGAGAGTACCAAGACAACCCCGTTCTATGCCAACTACGGATTCAACCCTACGGCTTAACGTTGCGTACCCCCTGTTCGGCACCCCCCCTGTTCGGCACCCTGAAAATCTAACAACGAAATGCCTACTTTTATAAACTGATTTAAATATAAAATTATCAACGGACAAAAATACAATCGTTTTCACGCTTCTCCGGTTCATTAACCTCTTCTTCATCAGCTAAAGGTTCCAAATTTTCTATATCATTTTCCTGCAATCCAATAATGTTCTGTTTGTTAACCAAAAGCTCGTTTGGATCCGGAACCACCCTCCTCCTTTTAACCGGCCGTATTGCCTCCAGTTGTGCTTCCAATAAGCTGATTTTTTGCTGGGCGCTAGCCAAAAGGGTATCTTTGGCTTCGAAGCTTTTTTGGACTTTTGCAAATAAAAGACGTGAAGTAGCGTTGGTTTTGTTGGATTGGGAAAGTTTTTGCAGTTGAAGTCGGATATCTCGGGTCGTTTTAGGGGTTTTCCAAATAAGTAAAGACGGGTCGTTAATTTTTTGGGCTGGGCTTTCCGGTGTTTTATCCCTTTGCAAACCGTTGTTTTTATCTTTTATAACGTTGGCGTTGCTATTTTCTAACAAAAAAGGGCTTAAAAGTGGTTTAACCAAGTTTACCGGCCATAACCCCGTTGTACGCCAACCAGATTGAATGGTTTTTGCTATAAATGCTTTTAATCTGGCTTTTCGATAACAAAGTAGGAAATTTCGTTTTCCAATAACTGTTGAACAGCAAAATTGGCTAACAAATCCAAGTTGACGTCGATAAGCTTCTTTTAACGGCCCAAAAACCGATAGATCCAATGGTTGAAGAACGTGTGACGAATGAGGGGGTAAATATAGGAGTTGAATATTATTTTGCAAGCAAAGAAGCATAAATTCGTCCGTTATATGTGATCCATGGCCATCCAAAACTAATAACCGCTTTTCAGGGGTTAAAGGTTGGGTATACGGAATAAACACCTTTTTTAACCATTCGATAGCCGTTTGGTTATTTGTCCACCCGTTTTCGGTTGCATGAAATTGCCAATTATCGAAAGGGCTTAAATCCGTGGGAAACCATTGTTGTTGTACGTTTTTTCCCTTAAATATAACGAGGGGAGGGAGGGCAACGCCCGTAGCCGATATACATTCGATTATAGTCGTCCAACCACGCGTTCCGGGCTCTTTTCGTTGCAACGGCCGGATCCCGTTAAGCCCTAATACTAGGCCATTAGATCCTTTGCCTTCCATTATACCGGTTTCGTCCATATTCCAACGGTTTTCCGGTTTAATAGCGTTAATAACCGGGTTCGTAATATAAAGCCACCAAGATTTAATTACCTCCGTAGTAGCGCCATTAACCCGGGCGTTATCTATTCGACGGGGCCTTTGGGTTTTAAGGATTGGATAACGAGCCAAAAAACGAGTTATCCAACGTTTTCCAAGGCCTTTTGTCTCTCCGGCGGCTTGAAGAATTCGTTCGGCAAAAAAGCGTAATTCTTGATGCGTTGGCGGAAGCCCTAAAGCTGTTTGGGTAAGTACCCAATCAGCCAAATGCTTTTCCTGTTCCGTGGAAAGCCTTTGAAAAGGGCTTTGTGCTTTTTTATAAGGTTGAGAACCTTTAAGTCGACTTTGAAGTGTAGACCTAGGTATTCCCCATTTTCGGGAGGTTTTTGCAATTGGATTGCCATTATTGACGTCGTTAATTGCAGATATAAGCTGTTTTTCAGTATATTGCTTCATTGGAAAATGGAGAATTAAAATCAGAAAAAAGTAAATCCAAAAGTGACAGATTCATCGAGATATTTATAATAGAAGTTGGAGGATAAAAATAAAAGTGTTGTTATTTTTGGGTGCCGAACAGGGGGGGTGCCGAACAGGGGGTACGCAACGTTATGGAGAACCAAGAACCACGACTACGGCACCGCGAGCCGAGAAACAAGCAAGCGAGCTACGACAACTATACCAAGAACTCCAGCAGGAACTAGAGTTCGTACGAGAAAGAATGATGAAATACGCCAATCAGCATCGGATGAAGGGACCATCCTTTAAGGAGGGAGATAGCGTTTACCTCATTCGACGCAACATCAAAACACAACGACCAAACAGCAAGCTTGATTTCAAGAAGCTTGGACCTTTTAAAATCAGTAAGAAAATCAGCGACACCAACTACAGACTGTCATTACCAGACACCATGAAAATTCACCCCACATTTCACGTATCACTACTGGAGCCGGCACCACACGGCACCAGCACACAAGAAACGATCGAGATCGACGCAGAACAAACTTACGACGTTGAACGAATACTCGACCACAGACGCAACCACGGCAAAACAGAATACCTTGTTAAATGGGAAAACTACGGACATGAAGAAAACACTTGGGAACCCCTTAACCACCTCCAGGATTGCCAGGAACCGCTCCGCCAATACTATCAGGAGTTGGATCTGCGAGCAAGTCAGCCAAGGAAAAGAGGACGACCTAAGAAAGCACCACCTACCATTCCCAGAAGTTAAGGGCCGACCAGGACTCGAAACCATACCACCAGACGAACCTACAAAGAAACGATCAGTATGCAACACAAAACAAAAACACCAGAAAAACGACGTACCAACGGAATGTTGCGCAAGAACATTTATTTCATCCAACAACGAAGGATTCAGAGGACCCATCGGGAAAGTCGAATCCCAGACAAAATTGGAATCCGGAAGAAGCGACTCCAAGGACATTTCAGGCAGGACCTCGGTTGATCGTCGACGCTCCTCCTGTTCCGCCTCCTCACGCTCCACCCGATCCAATTCCTCCAAGTCATCAATTCCGCGAGACACAGCTCGCATCATCTTTTCAAACCACAGTTTCTTTTGTTTTCGCAGACGAAGCAACTTCGCCTGCTGCACATGGATCTGCTCCTCAAGCGCCTCGACCTCCGCATCCAACTTCGAATGCTGACGACCAATGTGACGGATTTGAGCAGCGGACAGACCCAACACGTCACACCCAGAGCGATTGGAACGAACACACTCCACACAGCGAGCAGAATCCTGAGGAGATACCTGACAAGACGCTGCGCCTTTGGCACGGCAGGGACTGCAGGAAGGCATTTCAACGGTATCCGTCGACAACAGGGAAGAAAGAAGGGCGTGGCGACGTTCTGTCGACGAACGACCAGATTTTGGTTTGGCTACACGACTAGACATGGCGCAAGAGAGTTAGCCAGGAAGGAAGGAAAACCAGAACAGGGATCAAGGGAGTACGGACTACTTAAAGGCCAAAGGGACTTGGCCAAAGGAGAGGAGACCTGATGTTACGACCAGATAGTTGGGCCGGTACCAGGGAGGCCAGGTGGGGTCACACCCCTCCTGACGACACCCGCCCAGAGAAATCACCGACCGGCAGAAAGAGGATTACATAAGAAGGAATCACGTGACCTCACGTGATTGCCAAAAGAGTGATCTCAGTGATCATTGAGGGATCACAACAGATCAAGGGAAGTGATCTCTGCGATCTGTGACAGATCAGGAGAGATCACATTCGGAACATAGTCTATATAAGGCACGCTCATTACCATGTAGATAGATTCGATTCTAGGATTGCTTAGCAGCAATCAAACTCTAGTTAACCTCAATACTTACTTGAGAACGATCATAACTTCACCCCCAGTCATTGAGAACCCCAGTTACCCAGTCAGACGCTCAGTTGCTTCAACCCACTGTACTTTACCCTAAGAACAGGTTACCCCGATACCTTGATCGTAACACCACGATAAAGATGTTTATACGTGCGTCCGAGAAGAAGTTCATAATTTGGCGTATGCACTTATTAACGAAAAAGAAATTGTTATATGCCCTCGTTTCTTCAACAACCCCGTAAACAGCAGGGAAATTACTGCCGGTAACCAAGATACAGTTATATTACATGAAATGGTGCATATAATTTTAAGTAAGTTTGCTTTTACAAATTGATAAAACATTTACAAAAGTTTATTTATAAAAATTTTCAAAAACTAAAAATTCAAATTTTTATTTAGAAGAGTGGAAAGATTATGGTTACGAATGGGATGGGATTCACAAGTAAGTTGTCGAAAAACAAAATGCTGAATGTTGTTTTATGTTGATAAATTCTAATTAATATTAAGATTGGATAGTACAGAAAGTATTAAAAACCCCGACAGTTATGCTATTTTTGCACAATGTGCACGTTATAAATATTGTTAAATAACGTTAGTGTTGGAATGGAGGGAATCGCGGTCAATCTAACAATAGAGGGATAAATTACGTGTAATGCCGCACAAGCCAGTTGCACGTGACTCACCCGTCCAATTGCGGGTATAAGAAGCAGAGACGTTTAGAAACTCACCTCTAAACGGTTTAATAAACGAAATGTAATAAATACCTTTATATCCGTATAATAACGTTTTGTTAATGGATCGACATTACAAAAGGCCTATAAACTTGAGCTAATGCTATTTAAACAATACAAAAAAGCAAAGCAAATAAATTAAACGTTAACGTGGTTCATCAGGACCCCGGACATATCAGGACCCCGGACACTTTTCCTGCACAATACTACTTCCAATTTCAATTGCAACGCCAGCGTTGTTCAATTTACCTCAATGCAATCGGATATATGTACATCAGACATTTCTGCATCCTCCTGACAGGTGCGTGCATTATGTCCAGGTTTACCGCAGTTGCCGCAACGTCGTTTAGTCGCCGGCTGCGCACTACTCCCCTCCCCATTTTCATCTTTCTTTTCGTATATTAGACCATCGGCACCATTTGATTGAAGCAAATTCTGACCCTCTTGTATGGTAAATGACCCTCCTTCGCGGATACGTGTTTTTTGAGCCCTGCGCCGCTTGCTAAGCGCTTCGTTGGCCTTCCGAAGGCTGTGGTTCTCCGCTTCCAAAAGTGTGGTTCGATGAGCAATCGACTCCAACCCTTTTGCTAGCTGCTTTACAGCATTAAAAATAGGCGTTGGCGAGCTTCCCTGATGACAGTTGATTCGACTTTTAACAAGGGTAGATTGATTAACGGCTTCTGTCGGGTTGTGCGGTGTTTGAGAGACCCAGGTTTCGGTGCTGGAAAAATCAAGCTCTTTAGGTGACGGCGTCCGTAGCCTAACATCCAGCTTAGATATGACCATTTCCGGGCTATGGGGGATAATTCCCGCCCCTCGAAAACCCCCGGCCATATTTTCTTTTGTCATTGACTTTTTGTAAGCCGCTGCAAAAGCCAAAAAGAAGTCGACTTTGCTGATGTTAGTGATGTGGGCCCGGATAAAGTCGTTAATTTTTTGACCGTACGCCCGCTTAAGGACGTTAAACACTCCGACATCAAGTGGCTGGGTTAAATGAGATGAATGAGCAGGCAGGTAAAGTGGAATAATATTGTGATCTTTGCAATAGCCCTCGAATTCAGGGGATCGATGACTGCCGTGCCCATCGAGCACTAACATCCGATATACGCCTTTTGTCCGCGATTTTGTATGGTTGTCGAAATGCTGAACCCAGTCGAGGCCAGTCTCGTTGTCGGTCCATCCATTAACGGTGGGTTTGAGGCGCCACGTGTCCGGAAGACCGCCTTCTGTATACCAATTGGACAAATGGTAAAAGCCTTTGACGATGATATACGGGGGTATATCGTAACCGTCGCCACTGATGCAACAAATTGCAGTCGCCCATTCTCGATTGCCAGGCTGTACTTTTTTCCTTCTTCCGCGTCTTTCGGACCCAGTTACGACCATTCCAGCGCAAATCTGGCCCATCATAAAGCCGGTTTCGTCGAAGTTGTACATGTCGCAGTCTTGGATGCCATATTTGGCCCTCATATTGGCCACCAATTGAAACCACGCGTTTAACGCGTCAGGATCTTCGCAAAGAGCTCTTTGGAAATCGTAAGCGCGAGAAAAACGCGTTTTTAATTCTGTGCGTCGTTGTACGAAGCGATAAGCCCATTGCTTGCCGACCGGTCGCGCGTCCCGCGCAGCGAGAAGATGATCGGCCATTGCGGCCACATCAGCGATCTGGGCTGGAAACCCTCGGGAATCCAGGTCCAGTATATACTGGACAATTACTTCCTCTTCCCTTTCCGTTAGCTTTTGGTTGCCTGGCCGACGATTGGCCAAAGAAGCGATGCCGTTTATTCTGTCGTGTAGTGTCGATTTTGGGACATTATATATTAATGCAACCTTTCGTATGCTTTTCTTTTTGCTTGATCGGAGCTCATTTAGAGCAAGAATGATTCGCGCTTCGCAATTTGATGATTCCATTACTGTTGGGGGAAAGAACACGTGTGGAAAATAAAGGATGAAACTGGGTTGAAAAATGTCCGGGGTCCTGATATGTCCGGGGTCCTGATGAACCACGTTAATATTATTACGGCCAGGCATAGATTGGAGAACCTCAATGTATTAGCCGCTATCGACGAAAATTCTAAACTGAAAAAAAAGAGAAATTACAATTAACGGCGCATTGGAAAACGCGTTTAAATCCGGGGTCAGTGGACCCCTTTGTCCAATCTTTAATTTAATTTGGTTGGTAAAACCGAATCGTAATTTTAAAGGTGGGTTGTTACGATCAAGGTATCGGGTAACCTGTTCTTATGGTAAAGTACAGTGGGTTGAAGCAAATGAGCGTTTGAACTGGGTAACTAGGGATTTTCAATGACTGGGGTGAAGTTATAATCGTTCTCAAGTAAGTATTGAGGTTAACTAGAGTTTGATTGCTGCTAAGCCATCCTAGAATCGAATCTATCTACATGGTAATTGTCACGGCCCGGGGTAAGCATAGCACGGAAGCTAGTCTATTGGCATCTATCGACGAAGATTCTACTCTGAGCAGAAGAAAGGAAACAAACAAAGTTCTGAGCTTGACGCGACGTAGATAAAGGTATCACCCTGGTGGGTCGTTGGTCAGGGGTCAGGGTTAGGGTCTGGTGATCTTATGGTCCAAATGTCACAAGAGTTTGCAGCTTATTTCTATTTATTGTGCCGTGTGGTCCACTCAGGCACAATCACCCAAACGTGCCGAGGTGATGGCTATAAATATTACAAAGACCTGACAATCCATGAGGAACAAAATCAAATGGGCAATCGTTAGACCTTGCCCTCCATCACGACATTGAAGCACTTCAGATCGCCATTTAGTCAGACCAAAATACAATTACACATCACCTCAGACCAGAGAGGAAGTTGGAACTTGATAATCTGGTGGATATACAGCCCGCCCTTTGGGACGTCCTTGACTGGCTCCAAACCTGGCCGACGGTCCCACTGAGCCGGGACAGGTCGAAAGCCGAGTCCGGATACGTTGGGTGCTGGGCGGAGGAGTTCAACAAGAGGGGCGGATAAAAAAGTGGATCGTGTTCCACGTCTGGAAATTTGACTTTTTTCCAGGCAGAAAAAGAAAGCCGAAAAGAGAAGGGCTAAGTAGAAAATCGATCTGAGGCGGTGCGTGTCGCTGCGGGCCGAGTGGTTGAACGGTGCAGTCCACAAGCGACCAACCAATCTGCTGTTTATTCTTTCGACACTCCAGGCTAAAATCAGCCAACAACAAGTTGCAATGCGCTACCGCCTACCGACGTCTATTGAATGTACTTTAGTGGCTCATCCAAAAATGGCAAAGCAGGCAAACTAACCAGCTGAAGGTTCTAACTAAAGTGTAAAGAATAAACAATTTGGCAGACAATTGGAAACCTTATCCCAAATTCGGCCAAGGTCGGCCGCCACCCGTTGGCCCTCGACCTAACTCTCCCCTATAGGGTTAAATAATAGCCGTTGGGCTATTAACCCTAGAAAAGGAGGGTTGATACGCCGTCCCTGACCTGGAGTCGGGCTAATACCCGCCCACGTATTACCCCGTTGCCCCAAACCTAAATTATGCCGTTCTCGAAAACTGTCACAGTCAGCCCGAGCATATGACAGATAGGTCAATGATCCAAAAGATCCTGCAGTACCTGCGCGTGCAGATACCTCGTCGGGTCCTAATTGCAAAACGTGTCACTTCTGCCCGTGACAAAAAACGATTCCGGGGTTAATAACGAAAATAACCCCGGGATTGATAACGAATATAGCTACGAACGAGAAACAATTATCGATAAGAGCCACGAGCCCAAAATTAAGATTAGGAATCAACTTAGGATCAATGCTAATACAGTTAGGAGCAAAACCATCTTCCTCTCGTCAACACATATTAATTTTCCGTATTTGCCCCATATAGTGCCAATAAATGCCAGCTTTCTACTGTATACGCATTTGACATGGCCAAGCGACCCTAAAAACTCTAATTACCCAGTCCAGCTCAGTAGCGTGCTAGCTTGTTCGCACTGTTGCAGATGACCTTCGCTTCTGCACGTAAGTGGAGAACTGCAGTTACTTCGAGAGACTTTGGCAGATAACTGACCAGAGCAAAAAGTGGATGTTTGCAGCTATTAGATGGCCAAATCTGGATCTTCCGACATCTCATCAGGTAGCCCCAAGTAGTCTCAGGCCGTACCCACATTTTAAAGATTGAATGTCTGTATTGAAGGCGGAAGAAACATTTGCTCCAGACTGTAATAATTCCGGGGCTAATCCCGAAATTATACCCAGCAGCCCAAATTCGTTACCTTCGATGACGAATTCTATACGGCCCCTACCCAAAACCCGGAACCTTCGAATATATCGTTACAAAATCAGCACGACAAAATGGCCGGTCCAATTTTACAAAAATCTATTGTAAAGATGCTTCATCTCGTGCGCTCAGATCGATGGTGTGAATTTCTCTCTCTGCCGCTTCATGTACGCACTAACGTTGGGCCCCACATCTCCGACCCCCCTAAAGTCCGGCCCCTAGTTAAAAATATCTACTCAGCCACGTCAACCCTTTGTTTTATTTTATAAATATCTAGACGAGTTTTTCACTTTAGAACTTGATTTTTGAAGATTCTTGCTCCAAACTTTCCAATGAAACAGTACACTGAAAATCAGCTTCTTGCTGCCATTTCTGACATAAGAAATGGCAAATCAGTTCACAAAACCTCGCAAAAATGGGGTATTCCTCGGAGTACCCTTCACGATCGTTTAAAGGGGGGAATGGCGCAGTGGTTAAGCGCCATGGCTGTTACTTGAGTAACGTAGGTTCGAATCCTGCTCCCTCCACCTCCTCCCCCGCTTACCCGTGGCAAGGATAACCCGGCTGGCTATCGACAACAACCACCCGCCTGTGCCGTCGAGCCCACACTTGTTGGGAACTTCGTCTCCATGGCTACAAACGACCGACAGCTCCGCTGTTTGGACACAGGCCCCTCTCGATGAAGAGCCGTCAACTGCCGTCAGACGAATCCTCCGTGCGCCTGAAGGCACGGGGTCGCGTCAGTGAACAAACCTGTAAGCAGGACCGGGCACGAACCCGGTCAGGCTCGATTCGCTTCTATGCCCTTGTTTTCCGCTGTGTAAATAGAGAAAATAGAAAGCGCGCCGAGATACCCCTCGGGAGGTTGCTAACGGCCGGCTAATGAGCCGGGCCGAGCCCGGCGTTAAATAATACTACTACTACTACTACTACTACTACCTTGGAGCTCAGCATCCGAGAATATCATGACCTGTCCACTTCCGGACCGCTAGTTCTAGTCGCAGCCTGAATTTGTGGGTCGACGGTAGTGTGGCCGGTTGGGGGCCGCAGAGGGCAATTGGTGTGTAATTCAACATTATAACTTGGATGCAATCTTGCCTTGCTTTTTAGGAGCACTGACGTAGCCCCCTTCAACATTTTCCTTGTTGATCACCTTCCCCTCTGCATCCCTCTTGATGCCCAACTCCATCAGCTTGTCAAAAACCTTTGCGAAATCCGCAAAGAACAGGTCCTGGTCATCCCGATACACCTTGACCCACCTGGCAAACACCGGATCGGACGTGAGCGACAGGTCCGTCGGCAGCATCATCAGCTCGTCGCCCGTGACCTCGTCGACGGCCACAAACTGCTTCAGACCCGTCCCGGCCACAGTCTTCTCCCGCCAGTCCTCGCTGAGCAGCAGGCGGAAGTACTGGTTCGAGAACCTGGTCGGGTTGTTGACCCACTTGCCCTCGAAGCCCGAGTTGGCCGGGTGGCAGCGGCCGAGCGAGTGCGCGCCGGACAGCGCCACGATCTCGCGGTCGTCGAAGCCCATGCGGTAAAAGATGTCGCGGACGTGCGCCGCGCCCTGCGTCGCGTCCGGCAGCCTGCCCCGCGGCGGCACCCTGCTGTCGTCGGCAAAGTCGGTCCGGCCGGCCCGCCAGGGGATCTCGGGTCCGCCCATGGCCCGCACGGCCACCACGCCGGCCAGCGTCCGCAGGTCCGCGTACGTGATCCACGGGTGGCGCGCCTTGACGGGCTCGAGGAACTGCCGCGCGTTTTGCAGGCCTGCGTTGGCTGGGTCGCCGCCCTCGGCCTCGTAGCGCATCCCGGCGCCGTTGGAGCCGCCGGTGTCTGTCGACTTGTCGTAGGTCCCGGCAGAGTGCCTTTTAGTGGGGGGGGGTTGTTGTGAATGCATTAGTCGTGCGGAAGATCTACGTGGGGATGGAGGAGGGAATGGATACAACTTACCAGGCAAGACGGACGAGAACGGGACCAGCGCTTCCGTCATCATATTCTGGTTGGTCCAGCAGCGACACGATGTCCTTGCGGACAGCGTCGAAATCGCCAGGTTTGGATGCCATTTTGGCAGCTCTTTTATATCAGGCTTGCTAGCACTATTACAGCAGAGGAGACAGTATATGATATTAAGATGAAGTGGATATTCATGTGCAGTACGGTAGGAACTAGGAAGACATCCGGATACGGTAACAAGAAGAAGCGGAAAAAAAAGAAAAAGAAAAAAAGTCAAGGCCCACCGCCCACTCAGATAGTGGTGATAGATAACGATGGAGTCATTTTTCGGAAACAGATCCGGTCGCTTAGTATCTAAACACGATCCACCTTGTGGAGTTCAAGTGCTTGAAGTAAGGCAATCGCAATGAAAACTGGGGCATGTATGGATCCTATATGGCTAGACTTGACCTTGCTATTCTAAATAGTTCAATAGACGCTATATTCAAACGTCAGTGGGTACGAACAAATATAATTGTGCCACTTCCGCCCAGAAACAACTGGCTAGGCATAAACACCCGCCCACCGTTCATCTCACTTGGTTAGAGACCGGTACGATTTGGCTTTGGAGCCGACATCGAAGTTTGTGATTTTGATCGATCTGCTAAAGCCTACGCCAAAGTTCCCTTGATAGAATGCCATCCGTAAGCGATGAAGTGCAAGTTGACGTGAAGCGAGCCGATTTGAGACACCAATAACAACACTAACTGTCAGGATTGGTGTCTTATATATGAGACTATGATCTCGCTGGCCATTGTAACCATTTTCTTTTTCACGTGTGGGTATGCGGAAATCTCCATTTGTGTTTGTATTTCGTGGCCCCAAAGGTGACTGCTCCCACTGCTATCCCCTACCAAGTATCGTATGCACATTTCTGTATACCAAACATCATTCGCAACTCTTCAAACTCTAGCTCTTTGTTGCCACCGTAACAAGCAGCTCCATGTCCATCTTTATCCCATTCTCCGTCATGTACTTGTCCCACTCCCGCTTCATGGCCTCCCTCGCCTGTGGCTGCAACTCGAGCGGGACACCGCCGTACGTCTTGCCCGACGAGCTCGTGTCCAACCATTCTATCATGGCATACCCGTCCTTGACCTCCTTCGTAATTACGTTGATGACCATGCTGTAATCAGCAAACCCCGCAAGACCGAGCAGACGCTCCATCTCTTCCCGTTTGAGAAACTTGGGCCCGGTGCCTTCGGTGTCGGGATATTGACAAAATGGCTCCTGCGCCATGACCGCGGCCTTAACCGTTTGGTGCCACGCCACAAAGTCCCCAGACCCGCCAGAGATGCCCACCCGGCCGCCACCGGGCTTGAGTACTCGGTGGAATTCGCGCAGCGCCCTGGCCTGGTCCCCGATCCAGTGGAAGGTGGAGTTGACGTAGATTATATCGAAGCTGCCGTCGGCGAACCGTGACAGGTCCTCGGCCTGGCCGACTACGAACGACAGGTTGGATTTGGTGGGGGCCAGCTCCTCGGCCAGGGCGATGCGCTCCTTGCTGGGGTCCATGCCGACCACTTTTCCAGTCGGCCCAACGACCTCGGCTATATGTGCCGTCAGGTTCCCTGGCCCGCAGCCGACGTCCAAGACGTGCATGCCGGGTTTGACTGCGAGGCGGTCGAGGAGAAACAATCCGGCATTGTGTTGGGTGGCATTATTGACTGTGTAGCCCTTGGCCAGTTCTTTTGTGTCTGCTGTCATTTTCTTTTTTTATTCTTTTTTTCTCTCTCTCTCTCTCTCTTTGCGTGGGGATGGCGCGTGGATCGGGGAGAAGGTCATGATTGTGCAGGTCCCGGCAGACTATGGCTTTTATCAGGAATGTTTACTTTGGACGACATCACTGCCGGTCGGCTAGCAGATTCGTCTTACCGCGGAGGTCAACACCAACCGCTTTTTAGGGTTTTGACGCCCTGCATCTGCGCTTGGAAGTTGGAAGTTGCAAAGGCCCGTTTCTGCAATTCGAGACTAGCCGTGTCATCTCATCTATATTTTAGGTTTACGGTAGCCATTTCGGCTAGATCGGCTGGATCGGCTTGACTGTATCGGGCATACCGCCTCTTTCCATCCTCCTTGCAGCAACCACAAATATCACTCCGGCTGGGCTTTTTGGACTTTTGATCTCAACAACGGCCCTGATTCGTGGTGCTTTTGCGCCGCAACTGACCTGTACCGTCATGTTACGATCAAGGTATCGGGTAACCTGTTCTTATGGTAAAGTACAGTGGGTTGAAGCAACTGAGCGTCTGACTGGGTAACTGGGGTTCTCAACGACTGGGGGTGAAGTTATGATCGTTCTCAAGTAAGTATTGAGGTTAACTAGAGTTTGATTGCTGCTAAGCAATCCTAGAATCGAATCTATCTACATGGTAATGAGCGTGCCTTATATAAACTATGTCCCTCGACGTGATATGTTTGATATGTTTCATAGCCGACATATCATTTGTTCTGCTATGATTGATATGCGACCTATTAATCATATCCCTCTCTTGGCAATCACGTGATGTCACGTGTTTTTTCCCCTTATGTAATCCTTTCCCGCCGGTCGGTGATTCCTTTTGGCGAATGTTGTCAGGAGGGGTGTGACCCCACCTGGCCTCCCTGGTGCTGGCCCAATTTGTTTGGTCGTAACATCAGATCTCCTCTCCTTTGGCCAAGTCCCTTTGGCCTTTAAATAGTCCGTATTCCCCTGATCCTTGTCTTCTGGTTCTATTCCTTTTTTGCTAACTGCTTTGCGCCATGTTTAGTCGAGTTAACAAATCTCGCGGTCGCTCTTCCACCGCTCGTCGCAACGACTTGCTTTCTGTGCTTTTTTTTTCGGCGGTTAAGATGCCTTCTTGTTCTGCTTGCGAGTCGCAAGGGATTGCAAAATGCGCTGTGTCGCCTCGTGATTCCTTTCGTTGTGTCGAGTGCGTCCGCCTCGGTCGCTCGCGATGTAATGTGATGGGTGTTTCGCGGGAGCAGTTACACAGGATCGCGGCTCAATATTCGAAGCTCGAATCTGAGTTGGAGGCGGCGGAGGAGAAAGTCCTTCGCCTGCGCAGACAAAAGAAAATGTGGTTTGAAAAGATGATGAGGGCGGTCCGTCGTGGTATTGACAATCTGGAGGAATTGGATCGGGTGGAGCGTGAAGAGGCAGAGCAGGAGGAGCGGCGGCGATCAGCCGAGGTTTTTCCTGAAATGTCCCTGGAGTCGCTTCTTCCGGATTCCAATTTTGTCTGGGATTCGACTTTCCCGATGGGTCCTCTAAATCCTTCGTTGTTGGATAAGATGAATGTTTTTACGCAACATTCCGTTGGTACGTCGTTTTTCTGGTGTTTTTGTTTTGTGTTGCATACTGATCGTTTTTTTGTAGGTTCGTCTGGTGGTATGGTTTCGAGTCCTGGTCGGCCCTTAACTTCTGGGAATGGTAGGTGGTGCTTTCTTAGGTCGTCCTCTTTTTCTTGGCTAATTTGCTCGCAGATCCAATTCCTGATAGTATTGGCGGAGCGGTTCCTGGCAATCCTGGAGGTGGTTAAGGGGTTCCCAAGTGTTTTCTTCATGCCCATAGTTTTCCCATTTAACAAGGTACTCTGTTTTGCCGTGGTTTCGTCTGTGGTCGAGTATTTGTTCAACGTCGTAGGTTTGTTCTGCGTCGATCTCGATCGTTTCTTGTGTGCTAGTGCCGTGTGGTGCCGGTTCCAGTAGTAATACGTGAAATGTGGGGTAAATTTTCATGGTGTCTGGTAATAACAGTCTGTAGTTGGTGTCGCTGATTTTCTTGCTGATTTTAAAAGGTCCAAGCTTCTTAAAATCGAGCTTGCTGTTAGGTCGTTGTGTTTTGATGTTGCGTCGAATAAGATAGACGCTATCTCCCTCCTTAAAGGATGGTCCCTTCATCCGATGCTGGTTGGCGTATTTTATCATTCTCTCTCGTACGAACTCTAGTTCCTGCTGGAGTTCTTTGTGTAGCTGTCGTAGCTCGCTCGCTTGTTTGTCGGCTCGCGGTGCCGTAGTTGTAGTTCTTGGTTCTCCGTACGCTGTAGGGTTAAATCCATAGTTGGCGTAGAACGGGGTTGTCTTGGTACTTTCGTTCTCTGAGCTGTTATAGGCGAATTGTGCTGTGGGTAACAACCGTACCCAATTGTCTTGTTTGTGGTTCACATAACATCTTAGATATTGTTCCAGTGTTTGGTTGGCTCGTTCTGTTTGTCCGTCCGTCTGTGGGTGGAATGCTGTGGATAGCTTGTGGTCTGTTCCTAGCTGTTCCATCAGGGATTTCCAAAATCTTGATGTGAAGAGCTTGTCTCTGTCTGTGATAATGCTTTCTGGAAGTCCGTGATTGCTGACAATCACTCGTAGGAATGTGTAGGCGATTTCTTCGGCGTTGCTGCTTTCTTTGTATGGTAGGAAGTAGGCGTATTTGGTGAGCTTGTCCACTATAACCAATATGCTGTCGTACTTGGTCTTAGTGAATGGTTCTTCCGAAGGAGGTAACTTGACGATAAAGTCCATTGTAATGGTCTGCCATGCCTTGCTGGGGGCTGGTAAGGGTTGTAGGAGTCCGTAAGGCCTATATCTTGCGGACTTGCTTTTGGCACAAAGTTCGCAATCCTTAATGGCTTTTCGTACTTTTTGTCGTATTCCTTTAAAATTGTAATGCTGTTTTAGCCGTTTCCATGTCTTGGAAATTCCTTGGTGTCCGTGGGCTTTGTTTCCGTGGATCTTCCGTATTTCTTCTGGTGTGGTTACCGTATTTGTTGTCATAAGGCTCCGGTGTGCTGGTAAAAGGTTTCCGTTTCCGTCTGTGGTGAGGATAACCCGTGTTTCCTCTGGCATTATGTTCTCGTAATCTGGTCTTCGGCTAAGGGCGTCGGCCCTGCCGTTTTCCGTCCTTTTTCGGTAGATGATCCTGAAATGGAATTTTGACAGGAATTCTGACCATCTGATTTGTCGTTTGTTTAACATTTTGCTAGTGGTGAAATGGGTCAGGTTCTTGTGGTCCGTGTAAACTAACACCTCGTGTTTAGTTCCGGATAACTGTGGTTTCCATTCTTCAAATGCTCGAATGATGGCCATAAGCTTTTTGTCGTAAATTTGGTAGTTGAGTTCTGGTCCATGTAGTTTTTGTGAAAAGAAGGCGCAAGGATGCAACCGTCCTTTTTCGTCTCGCTAACTGAATTGTCCTCCGATCGCATAATCCGATACGTCGGTCTCGACTTCGAAAGGTTTCGTTGGGTCTGGTATCTTAAAGATTGGTTCTCTGGCTACTGCGTCTCGTAGCTGTTCAAAGGCCTGTTGTGTCTGTTCCGTCCATTGGAATTCTAGGTCTTTTTTGGTCATGTTGGTCAATGGGGTGGCAATCGCGCCGTATCCCTTGATGAACCTTTTATAAAAGTTCACGAATCCGAGGAATGCCCGAACGTCTTTTACGTTTTGTGGTTGAGGCCATTCCTTTACTGCTTGGATTTTCGATTTTTCCATCCTAATTTCTCCAGGAGCGATAGTATATCCTAGGAAATTGATTTGTTTGCTGTGAAAGAGACACTTCTCGGGCTTAACTAAGAGTTTAGCGTTTTGCAACTTCTGTAAAACTGTGTGAACGTGTTGCTTGTGTTCTTCCAACGTCTTGGAAAAGACAAGGATATCGTCCAGGTAAATAACGACGAAAATGTTTAGGCATTCCCGGAGAACGTGGTTAATCATGGTTTGGAAGGTTGCTGGGGCGTTGGTAAAACCGAAGGGCATTACTAGGTACTTATAATGTTCTCGTCGGGTGCGAAACGCTGTTTTCCACTCTTCGCCTTCCTTTATGCGGATCAAATTGTATGCTCCTTTAAGGTCTAGTGTTGTAAACCATTGTGCTTGATAAAGTATGTTTCGGAGTTCTCCTATTAGTGGGAGTGGGTAGCAATTCTTTATGGTAATGTCGTTTAATTGTCTGTAATCCACGCATAGTCGTAATTTTCCGTTCTTCTTTGGTACGAAAAGGATTGGGTATCCTGCTGGTAATATTAATGGTCTAATGTAACCTTTCTTGAGGTTCTTTGCGAGGTACTCATCTAGTGCCTCCATCTGTGTTGGGTTCAAGCCGTATATTTTGTGGAGTTTGGGCTGTGTTCCTTCTTTCAATGGTATCTCGTGGTCGAACGGACTATGCTCGGGTAGTCCTGTTTCGAGTTCGGGGCTAAATAGTCGTCCATATATCCGGTATTCGGCCGGGATGTTGTCGATCAATATGGTAAGGTTCGATCGTTCTTCGCTTATGGATAGTCGCGATCCTTCCGATATTGGCTCCAGGCGTGGCTCGCTTTTCCTCAATAGCGCCATAATTTTTTGTTGATTTCGCTCCTGTGCCCTACGCTCGTTGCGTAAAGTCCGTTTCTCGGATTTTCCTTCAGAGGCTAACGGCTCTTCCCATTGGACTTGGCCGGTTGTCCAATCTATCCGGGGGTTGCTCCTTCTAAGCCAGGGGATTTCTAATATCACGTCTTTGTCCCCTATTTCCGTGATATCTAAGGTGATTTGTTCCTTTCGTCCATAGCTTTCCATCCAGAGGTGTACGGTCTTTGTTTCGATGGTGCCGTTCCCGTATAAAACTGCCTCTCCTTCCACGGTTTGCAACTGGTATGGTTCCTTTTTTTGCTGCCAAGGTATCCGTCGTTTCGCTACGACCCTTGGTGAAATATAGTTGCCTTGTGCTCCACTGTCGAGGAGTGCTCGTATGGGTCTGCCATCGAGTCGTATGTCGAGAAATATGTGTTCATGTGCTGCTATAGTATCTTGTATAGCGTTCAGGGTTCTTTATTCCGTTCCTGTTATCGCCGTTCGGTGCCCTGTGCCGTCTGGCTGTCCTAGTTTTTTGATTTGCTGGACTCGCGTCGTGGGTCCTTGTTTTTCTTGTCCCTGGGTGTGTGGCTACTTCTTGTTTCGACTAGGTCAAGTGGGTGCTTCGCTGGTACGGGTGTCTTGCGTGCGTTCGTGGTTATCTCGTTATCTCGTACGTTGGGGTTCCATATAATTCTGGTCATTGGTGCAGGTCCTGGTTGCCGTGATTTCTGTTCGTGCCAGGCCTGTGCTTTGGCTAGCATATGTACTCTGCATACGCTTCGGGTGCACTCATACCATGGGAACTGTTTCTGGTTGCAACACGCCATGGGGTAATTGTCGTTAGGCGTGAAAATTACGGCTGGCTCAGTGTTGAGTCTTATTTTAATTTCCCAATTTGGTAGGTCGGTTGTAGTATATATTTCGTAAATGCCTGTTGCTTTGCGTCGTCGTGGGAAAAAGTTGTGGACTATCTTCCTGCTTAAGTGGAGTCCACAGTTGTTTCGGAAGCATTCTGCCCAAAAAATCTCTGCGTGTTGAGGGTGTTTGGTGTCCAAGGTCGGGTGGTCTCCAAAAGTTGCATTGACTGGTCCTGTAGGATGTCGGATCTGTGCCTGAAGTGGCAATCCGGGAAACTGTACTGATTGGTCGTCTCGGTATAAGTCGATATGCTTCTTTTCGTATATGTAGGGGTTGTTTTCCCTTGCTGCGTTATACTGGCTCGAGGGCATGGTCTCTTCCTCGCTGGACTCTTTTTCGGAATCCTTATTTGATTTTTGTGTTAAGGATTGATTGGTTGTCCTGATGTGGTGGGTTTGTCCCAAAAGTTCCTCATCCGATTCTCCGGAGGCATCCGAGTCCGTGAGTTCGGGTAATTGGGTCTTTTGTCGGTATAATTTCGTTGGTTGTCCTGTCCCTAGGGGTACTCGGTTTCCTACTGCTAGGGTTCGAGTGCCTCGGGGCTTCTGTGGGTACCATCCTGCGTCGTTTTTGGAGCTGTTGTGTACTATGCAATTGTTATCGTAGCAGGTGGTCCAGCTTATCGTGCTGTGTTGGTCAGGCCGTAATTGCTGGTGATTGGTGGCATTAAATCCTCGTGGTTTTTCGGTCTTGCCCCTAAAATCAGGGATATCTTCCTGGTTTCTTGGGCAGTTTTTGGCGATGTGCCCTGTCTTGTCGCACTTGAAACATTTGCCATTCTTGGGGTCTTTACGGGGCTTCTTGTGTTGTGTGGCACTGAGGTCCATGGGTCCACTGTGGGTACCATAAGCTGTACTGTAGGTCTGGGGTGCCATATAACGGGGCTGCTGCCATCCACCATTGTTTCTGTGGTATGTGGGTTGGGGGTGTTGGTACTTGCGTCCCGTGTTGGCTTGTCGAATTGAGGTGACGAACACTCGCTGTCCGCCTTGTTTTTCCTGTCGGCGTTCGTAAATCCGGTTGTCAAGTTTGATGGCAAATTCGACGTACTCGAGGAAATCCTCAGGTCGGTCGAGTTTGGATACCTCGTCTTTTACTTCTGACTTCAGTCCCTGGTAGAACTGGAGGATTTTGGTTTCTTCGGTCATGTCCAGCCTTGTTGCTAGCCTTTTGAACTCGGCTGCATAAGCGGAGGCTGATTTGGTTTGTCGTAGGTTGGCCAAATCTCGTTCGGTCTGTCGTTTCTCATCGGGTTCCTGGAATAAGGAACGGAGGGTGCGTTCATACCCTGCGAAGGTTGAAAAAATGTCGGTGACTTCTTAGCGTCGTTCTTCGGGGGGTATATCAAGCCATTCCTGCAACAGAGGCTCGAACCAAAACAAGGCTCGTCCTCGAAAGAAGGTGGCCGCGTGTACCACCTTTTCTGTTTCACTGCGGAAAGTTTCCAAATGGAATATTTGGTAGGTGCGTACCTGTACAAAATACCCTTTAAATTGTCCAGGTGTGCCATCGAATGTGGCTGGGGGGTTAAGCTTGAGTCTCTCGCGCCCATCAAAAGGGGTCGAGGTAACGTTAGCACTGGCTCGGAAAGCCTGGAATTCCTCTTGAAGTTGGGTTGCGCGGAGCGTCTGTTCGTAAAGCTCCTGGTTGGTCTGAGCAACCTGCCTGCGGAACTGGTCTTCCTCGTCATCACTGTCGCTATCGTCCTTGGGCCGAGCAGGGGCTTTCTGGGCCGCCTTGCTGCTTGTAGCCGGGGTGCTGGGAGTGTTGTTCTTAGACGTCTGGGAAGACATGTTGTCGGATACTGCTCGGTATGCTTCAAGGCAAAGTACTGAACAGGAGCAATTAAAATGTTACGATCAAAGTATCGGGTAACCTGTTCTTAGGGTAAAATACAGTGGGTTAAAGCAATTGAGCGTCTGATTGGGTAACTGGGGTTTTCAACGACTGGGGGTGAAATTATAATCGTTCTCAAGTAAGTATTGAGGTTAACTAGAGTTTGATTGCTGCTAAGCAATCCTAAAATCGAATCTATCTACATGGTAATGAGCGTGCCTTATATAGACTATGTCCCTCGACGTGATATGCTTGATATGTTCCATAGCCGACATATCATTTGTTCTGCTATGATTGATATGCGACCTATCAATCATATCCCTCTCTTGGCAATCACGTGATGTCACGTGTTTTTTCCCCTTATGTAATCCTTTCCCGCCGGTCGGTGATTCCTTTTGGCGAATGTTGTCAGGAGGGGTGTGACCCCACCTGGCCTCCCTGGTGCTGGCCCAACTTGTTTGGTCGTAACACGTCATGACTTGAATTGCTATTTTGCCTCAAACTTTGAGTTAATTATGATCTGAGCCTTGTTGCTTGGGTCCTTCTGCTATGAAGATCGGTTCATAAAGCCGGAACACGTGTTAGTTAGTGATGTCACTTTGGCATCTAGCTTGTCAGATGTCGCGTCGCTATACTAGCTTGTATTCTCCAAGCTACCTAAGCATGCATTAACCATGGCAACAGGCCATTTGTCCACATGAACCCTACCTTTTAATCACAGTACATGGTCAAGTATCCTGTCTAATTTGTACCATATTGAGACCCTGATGCACCTGCCGAACCTGACATGCAGGAAACGAAAGCAACCAGGATCATGAGTCAGTTTAGGAGATATGCCCTCTCCCGACGGTCCCGAAAAGCGAGTCAAAGGGGTCCAGAACATTGGGAAGGGGCAGGGTAATGATAAATGATATGGAACCAGTGACTGGCCTTGCGGCCGGATTGGGCCCTTCAAAACATCAAAGGTTGCAGCATATGGTGTGTGGACCAAATAAAATAGGACTCGTGGCCCACTTGATGTTCCAGGCTCCAGCTCGCGTCGTAGAGTGGCCGTCGGGCGCCATATGCATTCACGCGGCGACAACAGACTTACTGAGGCCGTCCCTGAAGCTGCTCCAACTTACTCTTGCAAGTTGTGCGTGCTCGACTAATTGTACATTGCCAATGGTTGCGAAAGGGTCACGGCGGGCTACTTTACTCTTCTACCAAAGCTCTGAAAAATAGGTATGTGACGAGCCAAGTCATGTCCCCGCCGACGGCTTGCTGTTCCTCTGCTTCCTCACCTCAACCCTTCGACCACATGGATAATATGCTCTGCTGTCTTTTCACACCTCAACACCTGCCAGTCAATCTCACTCGATATGCCCAAACATATCGCCAAAGTCGCCGGACTAGCCGTTTCGGTGACCACCAAAAGGTTAGTGTTGACCACGTGCATCATGCTAAGTTCTAATGCACACAATACTATGACGACATGCCGACGGGTATGAATGACGCAGTGATATAACAATCGGAGGGTAGGGATGATAGTAGTCATGTTTGACTATGAGAAGATCAGTGCGGATGTGTATAGGACAATATGAATATGAGTGATAGTTGCGGATGATGCGGAGATATCATGGTATTGGTAACACTTGCGAAATTCATTTGCTCTGTTAGCATACCCCTGAACAGCCAAGGTCTATCCACCGCACTAGCCCCAGTCTCAAATCAGCGGGGACCCTTTGAATGTCGTATTGGTCTTTGCACTTCTGCGGGGCCAAGTGCGCAGTCAAATATATGTTACAAACTTACAAAACCCAAGACCGAGTATAAAGCCTCCCCACAAATACAAACAGTATGTAAACGCCTTGACTGCTTAGAGACCTACTACATTACTTGCCTGCCTACTCTCTCAAGGTAAGTTTGGAGAAAAGGAAACGAGGATGCGCTGTCAAAATGGCACGGCATAGTCAAGTAGACACATCAAAGCACAGATGGCATGTACAAAAATAAACATTACTGTCTATGTTATGTTTCAGTCGTAGGGTTCGTCGCGGCTCAAAGTTCCATATCCCTTCTGGACCACTCTCGAATCATGGCGCCGTACTTGCCCCCAAACAAGACGGGAACCGGCCCGAACAAGACGGCCAAAAAGGCAAGCAGGGTGTTCCCCCACCCCCAGCCCAGCGACCGATACAGCGCCAGCCCGCTCAGCGGCAGCAGCGCACCCACCAAGCCCCGCAGCACGGCATTGGCCGCCACCGCGCTGGCGGCGTACTCCTCGAACGCGTCGATGAGGTACGTCTGGACGCCGATGAAGATGGGGATGCTCGCGAAGCCCGACACGGCCGTCCCGAGCATCGGCACCGCCCAGTGCACGCCGTATTCCACTGCCCAGCCGTAGATGAGCAGCCCCGCGGGGAAGAGCACCGTGCCGGGCAGGGAGATGACGGGCGGCAGCCTGTCCTCGGGCGTCACCTCGTACCCGGCCTTGGTCCGCCGCTTGATGGTGCGGTCGCTAAAGTAGGCCACGTACGGCGGGCCCAGGAGCGTGGCGATTCCACCGGGCAGGAAGACCAGGCCTGTGGCTAGAGGGGAGAAGCCATAAACCTCGCCAAAGATGAACGAGTACGTCGACCAGAGTAGATACAACGTGCCGTAGACGATGGCGACGTAGGTGCAGAGGATGGTGACCATGGGACAAAAAAGGAGTAGGCGCGTGGGTCGGACAATGCTTTTGACAAAAAGATGAGCGGGAGAGACGGCTGATGCAAGGCGAGAACGGTAGTTTGGGTTGTTGGTTTGCCTCCGGAGACGTGCCGCTTTTCGCGCGAGGAGGACAGCTGGGTAAGTCTCGCGAAGGATGATGAAGGAGGCAATTGTCATTACGCCAGCCTGGATCAAATATTATCAGAGTCTGCACATTGTGAGGTTGTTCAATATATTCTGAAAAAGACAGGGGTGGGGACGCACAACCATGGAAATGGACCAGAATAGCCACCGCCAGCCCGCAGCCTCGGTGACCTTTCCTCCAATTATCGGTCCGATGGTCGGTCCCAGAACCGTCGCGGCCGACCATACTGACGCGGCCTTGCCGCGCTTGTGCTTCGGCATAAGGTCCGCTATGCTTCCAGACCCGATGGCGACGGTTGCCACGCCAAAAAACCCAGACAGGAACCGCATGGCGAGCAGCTGGCCAGTCGTTTGGGCAAAGCCGCAGCCGGCCGTAAAGGTGGTGAGTAGGATATTGGTGACATTGTAAATGCGAACGCGACCATAGAGCTCGCTCAACGGCGCCAGGATGAGCGGGCCGCTAGCGAATCCCAGGACAAATATGGAGACGATGAACGTAGCAAAGGTGTCGGATTTTGTGTTCAAGTCTGTCATGATCAAAGGAACAGCTGGAGCGACCATGGATGATATGAATGGCCTTTTTTTGGAGGTTTCATTTGCGTTAGTGTGTAGATGCATCAGGAACAACCGCCTCTGCTGACTTACATTATGAAACTGATGGATGAGATTGTGATAATATTGAGCCACTTGGACCAATCCGGCCAATTCTGAGGATTTTGCGGATCTTCATCTTCGCTTGGCTCCCACCACACCTCGACCACTGAGACCTCGGCAGCGACGACGGTTGCACTTTTCGAGTCGCCCATATCGAGAATCTTTTTTTGTCTGTTTCTATTGGTTTGGGGCGGTCGACGGCAAGGGACATATTTGTTGACCCGCCTACATGCGAGTAGTTCAACATGCCGCTTAGACACAGTGTCTTTTGGTAGTAGGGTACCCCACCTTTGAGTATCAGATGTGATTCACGCTCTAGCGTGCTATAAACAGCAGTTGCTTGGCACGCACCAAGACTGTAGGAAAATGGGACAAAATCTGCACACTTTCTAAAGTTTGGGCCCCCGCCATCCTGACTAGCACGTGGTCGGATCTTTACGATTTGCCGACACCTGGGATGACCCCATTAGACTCTGTTATGTCAAGTACGAACGGAGCACGTCGTGGGTACCTTTTTTAAAACCATAAGGGTATGCTTCAGAGCTTAAGAGAAGAGGTAGGGGGAAGGGTTGAATCTCGTGCAGACGTCATGAACTTTATTGAATCATCCAATTTCATTATATACGGAAAATAAACGCGACAACTGGGCACACATCTAACCAGTTAGGGAGTTAGTAAATGAGCAAGTACAGCGGAATATAAAAAGAAGCATTGATTGCTATAAATGATTAATAGGCAACCAATGGCAGATGGCACTAGCCATAGCCTCGCCCCGCGGCTTGGTTTGGGGATATAATGTATACAATCAGTGATAGTAATAGGGCTTGTCGAGATGGGTTGGGTAGGTAGACAGTAAAACTCTTTATTCGACTGTTTCTTCCTAATCATCCGCTATATATTGGCAAGCACCAATACAAAAATACCATGAATTTCTGTGACACAGCTGAATCCATAGTCAATCAAATGGCAGACGGGCAGATGCGAGCCGATAGAGGCCAGTCCCGCATCTCGAGTCCTTCAACACAACTGGTACGATTTCGATTTAACAAGACAGACCCTCCCTCTGTTCATCAGATGATGCGATGCCACCGCATTCGGCTGCAAACTCGCTCGGGCGTGATTGAAGCCCGTGCCATGTCTTGACCCCGACGGCATTGCATCCTATTTCGTGGCTGCATTGAGGATAGCCGGTTATCCTACATCCTTTGTCTCGGTTCCTTCCTGTGCTGTATGTGCGTCTTGTGTACGACAAGATTTCGAACCATGTCTCCAAAAAAACAGACTAATCTTTCCGAAGAAAAAAAAAATAAAAAACCGCATGTACTAAACCCAACATCGAATTAATTATAAACTAGCTTTAACTTCTCCTAATGATGACATTACCACAGGGGCCCCGACCGGCAGGGCCGCAAACCGCCGAACCAGCTCATCTCTCGAGACGTGCTCGAGCTTCAACTTGGCCAGGTTCCTCCCCGTCCGCATATAGTCCTCGCCCATGACCATCTGCGCCATGACAATAACGGCCGTGATGGGCGACGCGTCAATGCCAAGCTTTTGGGCCAGGCAGTGCCAAGCCACCAACAAATCTGCCACGTCCTCCGATATGTTGCGGTTCCGGATCGTCGGCGGCGCCCGGAGCTTATTATGCGGCGGTGAATGCCTGCCCAGGTCGACGAGGTCCTCAAAGTGCTGGTCGTAACATTCGTTTGAGATTTGCAGCGACGAGCCTATGCGCAGGCCAAACGCCGCGCCGATTTTGCTGCGCACCAAATCGATGGCCTCCATCGCGTTGGCGACTGACCGGGTAAGCCCGTCCCGGTATGATAAAAAATCACCCGCCGTGTCCTCTATGCGGCCCGCGTTGAGGAGGACGAGCGGAGGGTGGAAAGTGCCGTTTATGTTGCAGAGGCAGGCCTCGATTATTGTGCACCACCTCAGGTCGACTCGCGGGAACACAGCCTGGACCTCGCTGTATCGTACGCGATCCCTGTGCAGCGCGGCAATGAAGACGCGCTTCTTTTTTCCAAAGACCAGCAGCCTGCCCTGGTCATCCATGCGGCACGAGTAGGGCGAGAGGTTCGTCTCGAGGACGTTGGCCACCCGGAGCCCATTGACCAGCGAGAAAAGGTTACCGGGCACGGCGATTATAGTATGCTGGCTAAGATCAAAAGGTCTAAGGAGCTGCAGGATGCTCTCCTGGGCGCTGGAGGGGACGGCGAGGACGAGGATCCGAGAAAACTGAACGGCCTCGGCCATGTCGGTGGTAATGTGGACATTCTGGACGCAACGAAAGACGCCATCGACGGCCAGACAACCGCGAGCCTGCACCTGTCTGGCGTGCTGTTGGTGTTCCGGGTGTGAATACACCAAGGTCTCCGTCCCGTGGTTTTGGAGGTCTGCCGCCAGGGCAAAACCAGCCGGTCCAGCACCCAAGATTGCGGCGCTATACCTGAAGGGAAAATCCATCGTAGATTTTGACGTGTGTTTTTCGATGGTCACAGAGTGATTGGGCGAGACCGGGTTGTTGTGCGAGCTTGAATTGGTCTGGCAAGGAAGATGGTCCGAAATGACATCGGCCGGTGCAGTTGGTCTCTAGAGGGGGAATCGAGTCACATTCGTGAGCCAAGACAAAAAAGATATCTGATGATAGAAGATCGACCGAATAATAACAGAAAACCTTACTTCAGATAAAGAACTGTTCGTCTGCCATTTTAATAACACGGACGCTCTCGCACCGAGTGCGACCACGACTCGGGTAGGCCATGACAGTCCCCAGGTGCCATCCATCTGATTCATGATTGCTTTGCGTCAGAATGGTCGGCGGAAGCGAAACAGTCCAGAATGCCGGATCGAGACCCTCCAAAGATCTGCAAAAACAAGACCCCGAAGTGCCACGGGTTTCAACATGCTGAACTACCGGACTGCTGGTGTCTGCAAATCTTATTCTTTTTTTCCGACACCCTGAGGAATGTTTGGGATAGCCACTGGGGGAAATGTGTCAAGAAGCACGACAAAGGAGAACTGCGAACCTCCGCAAATGGCAGGTGCTGACTTTTGGTGACATATGCAAGCAGACTGAGTCGAAATGGCGATTGGACCCAGACTTGGGGACAGGTCTGAAACAGGCAGTTTTGTACGCATAATTTAGGTAGGACTGGAAAATACCTTGTCAATCTTGGGTACCTGCGTTGGCGATACAAAATTCTGTTGACATCAGACGAGGCCCAGATTGGGAAGGGCATGCATGGGTGGGAGAGTAAGAAGAAGGTGGGTGGGTGGGTAAGGTACCTACCTTATCTTGGGTATGGACATATGAGAAGTATAAAACATGACAACCTAGCTCCGACAATGAATTTGCCAAGGTTGGCACTCATTCATGTTGAAGCCTTTCCTTCTTTGGCCTAGATTTCGAACAAAAAGCACAAAATGACAAACTGGGAAAGGTTTGGTCAATTGCGACCGACGAACTTGTGTAACGCATTTAGTCTGGCTTTCTGCATCATATTCGCCAGTCGGATATGTAAGAGTTACCCTAAGTAGGTAAGCAGGTAGGTACCTAGGTAGGTACCTAGGTAGCTATGTAGGTAGGTAGCTACCTTAGGTACCTGTCTTCTGTACCTGACCCAAGTCACCTCACCCGTATTGAGGTCTGACAGGCAGCTAAAACACCTTGTCGTATCTCCGCGGCTCGATGTCTCGACAGGAGGGCAATTGTGCATCCAGGTTGCGTCGTCAAGTGCTTCTAGACCTAGGTTGGTATGCTGATTTTGTGTAGCAGGCTTCGCAAAACACGTGAAACCATTTCAACAAATCCGAGTGAGACTTTCCATTCGGGATAGATGCGGCAAGACAAATTATGAACAGCATCTAGAGAGCAACTTTTTTTTTTTTTTTGCATCCGAGCCACAGTTGCTTTTGATGGAGTGGGAAACTAGAAGCATGAGTGAACCCTTGCCCCCTCATTTAGGCGTGCTTTAAGTTGCGGCTACTATCCAGTTTGGTGGTTCTGCCGAACTTTGGAGAACCTTGTCAACCTTAATTATAGCAAACTCAACCAGGACAGGCAAGCTAAGCAGCCCTGAACACACTAAGGGGACGTCCCACCCTGCACAGAGGGGGGTTTTGCAGCCGTCTCCGCAGCCTGGGCTTTGCTTTTCTTCTTCTTCATCTGCAGCCACAGGGTTGCGGCCGCAATCATCAAACTAGGCACCCCGACGCCCAAACTGGCCGCCAGAGCGATGACGTCTGACTGGCTCAGGCCGCCTTTACTCGCCGAGTCTCCACCACCGCTACCCTGCTGCTGCTGTCCCCCGCCCGAATCACCCGTCTCGACGGGAAGCCCAGCCCCTGTCCTGCTTCCCCCGCCCGCGCTGGTTTGCGAAGTCCCCGATGCGGCCTTGCCCGTGACCCCCGCCGGGTTTGGCGCGTTTGCTGCGTTGGCCGTGGGCTCCACGTTCGCCGTGGCGCAGTACGTCCCGTACATGTTCATCATGCTGCCGACCTCGGTCTTCCAGTCGGCGACGTTGGCCGCGCACCTGGAGCTGACGCACGAGCTCACGTAAGAACTCGCCTCGGCCGCGACCTTGGTGTTGCAGTAGCAGCCATTGACCGGGCCGCAGCCGCAGCCCAGCCCGATTCCCAGGTCCTGGTAGCCCGCGTGCACGCCGCAGTGGTAGATGCCATTGTAGACAAGGCAGCCTACGGCACAGGAGCGCGCTGTCGAGTAGTCGGTCTGCTTGTAAAGTGATACTGTGGCCGCGGGTCCAGCTGTCGTCTTTTGCGCCGATGTGAGGGTTGATGATGCCAAAAGCAAAAGGAGAAGCCGACTGAAGGGGCGGGGGTATGACTCCTCGGACCTTGATTGGTGATGCCGCTTCATGCTTCTCAAAGTTTTTTTTGCTACAGCCTTCAAATTGTTTGGTTGATAAGATACACTATGATGTGAGATGGTTGATCTGGCGCAAACACTCGATGGAATGGCATTAACAGAATGGAAACGACGTTGTATTATTTGACTCGCCGTGTGCTATAAGGTTGAAGGCACTGAGCAGATTAAAAGCAACAGCTTTGCACACACCGTCGAGAGATCAAGTGGTTGTTTAGGCATCATCACGCTTCGAGTTGGTATAGTCTTGGCACTCAGCTCAGGGGGCACACCTTGGTGCGGCTGAGATCTGTTGGCTCTGTGAACTTTCGGACTTTAACCAAAACCAGTAAAGCTTCCAAACAAGCTTGCTCAAACCCTCACACAGCTGGGAATTGGCAATATCGCAAGGCCAAATTCTGAGAACCGTTGGCGAGAATTATAGGGCTGAAGTAAGGGATCTAGGCCCGCCCCCCGCGCGGAAGACTTTATTGACCAATCCCATACCACTAGGGAGAGGTGCGTGACTTCCTCCAGGACGTACATATCTTGATATGTACCTAGGTACTTACAGGTGAGACCATTGCTTACTCAACGCACTGTACCAGATAGAACCACAGGCACAAAAGCATCCCGCTCGCCCTTCTACGCCCCCGTCTCCGCCTCGACCGCATCCGCCATCTCTCCCAGAGTCGCAAACTTCCAATCATACTTTAACGTCTCCAGGTTTCCCATGACGGCGCCGTACCTCGCGATCCACGCGCTCTTGATGCCCATCTCCTTGGCCGGGTGGTGGTCGTGAAACTGGCTCTGCGCCGTCTGCAGCACCTGGTCCTTGGTCACTCCGAATTGCTCCTCGACCCTGCGCAGCATGTACTCAAAATTGCGCAGGTCGGGCTTGTACGACCCGATCTCCTCGGCCGTCAGTATCGCGTCGAACTCGAACCCCTCCATCGGGCCCGAGACGCTGCCGCGGATGCCCACTTGGTCGACGTTGGACAGCACCACGAGCTTGTAGCGCCTGCTGAGGCGCCTCAGCGCGTCCACCGTGTCGGGGAAAGCGGGCCAGGTGCCCACGCTCTCGCCGAACGTGCGGGATTCCGCCTCGGTAGGAAGCACGGAGAAGCCGAGGTTCCGTGCCACCTGCGGGTGGATGGCGGCTAGCAGGTCCCCATACTTCATCGTCGGGGTCTCTGCCTGCTGCTTGGCCTCGGCCTTGTGGATGGCTTCCATGAGCTCATGCTTGCTGGGGCTGGCGTTGTTGGCGGCGATGAGTGGTTGCAAAGCTGCGATGATGCCCGTTTCCCAATCAATGAGGGTGCCGTATACGTCAAAACACAGCAATTTGAAGTCTGTGAGCTTGGACATGGTAATAGGAAAGCTTGCAATGGGTAAAGAAGGTAGAAGATTATGCTGGTATACAGGCAGATGGGTAGGTTATTGAAACTCCCAAATAAGCTCGTGATAATAACAAGTTTGGGCTGACTGCTGGCGTCAACATCAATCGGCCATGATCCGAAAGAGGGGTTAACGGTATCCCGACAACGGCATATAGCTGCAGCTAGTGGTTGCGCCAAGCACACTTTAAATCCAGGCACCATATGCGAATAAAGAAACAAATAGACAAAATCCCACAGCGTTCCATGTATGTTTCCTGGGATCTAAATTATAGCTCAATCCGTCGCTCTAGATTAATGTTTTTTTCATAATCTTTTCCGCCGAAATACCGTGGATTCCAGCGGTAAGCATGCCAAAGTATCGTAGGTAAGCCATGATGGCGCCAGTGGAACCACGCTGTTAGAACAGCTGAATGCGAAACAAAAAACAAAGCCAAGTGCGCCTGCCAGTACCCCAAAGAAAAGAAAAATAGAAACGAGATGAACAGTCCCATGTAGCACAGTGATCACATGGCACAACAAATGACGACCAAAAAATGCGAAACAGACCCAAGGTCGAAAAAGAAGAAAAGAAGAAAAAAGGCAAAAAGAGAGAAATGAAAATGTGTAAAAAAATAAGAAAAATAATAGTCAACTCAGCACCACGCAATCTTCTCATTGACAATCCACTCAACCTCCCTATCCTCCCCACCCTCGCCGTACCACATCAGGCTGGCGATGCTCTCCTCTTGCCTGTGAACCACGGCGTAGTCGACGCCGCACCTGTGGACGAGCTCCTTGACCACGCCCTCGGGGTTCCAGAACTGCACTTCGCCCATGTCCCACCTGCCGGCCTCGGCGCGCGCCAGCTCCACGATGGCCCGGAAGCCCTCGGCCAGGTCCTCGACGCGGGCATCGTCCGGGTTCTCGACGACGACGCGCAGCACGTTGAGGGTGTTGTCCTCCACGGCGCCGTAGTAGCCGCGCATCCAATAGGCCCACAGGCGGCCGCCGGGAGGACCCCACACGGCGCCACGGATCGACGGGACACGTCCGTCCGCATACATGTGCGATGTGACGTACTCCTCGCGCCGGAGGTGCCATTGCACATTGTCCAGGCAGGGGATGATGGCCACCGCCGGCCTGCCTGTCCGCGCCGCCTCGGCGGGGAGACGCTCCCGGATCAATCGCTCGTCGATGGCGCAGAGCTCTGCAAGCTCGCTCTCCTGGAGGGGCCGTACTTGGTGGGGGTTCTCGCTTGCGTCGCTGCTGGTAGGTGTGGCGTCATCTGAGTGTGTTGGAGTCCACGATATGTGGGTGCTGGAATATGGACGCCACCCGTGCTTGGCGTAGAAGCCTTTGCCGATGTCCGAGTACAGCGCCGAGAACAGGACGGAGGACTGACCATCCTTGTTGACTTCTGAAACTCCTTTCCCATTTGTCTGCCGAACCGCCTTGCCGTGGCTATGGCTGACCTGGTCGGCCTGGTACGACTTGAGGATCTTGCTGACCTCGGTCATCATCCTGCTCGCATATCCCTTGCTGCGGAACTCAGGCGCTGTAAAGACCCCTCCAATAACATGCGCAATGCCGTCCTCAACGTGCTTGCCACCTGGTGAGATGGCCACCGCAGGCTTACGCCATGTGTCGCATGACGAAAGCACTTGTCGCTCCTCTGGTGATTTATCCGCTTCCACGAGAACCCAGCTCGTCATCCGGCCCTCGCTGGAGCCAGGTATAGTGGTGATGTAACGCTCTCGCTCGATATAGTCGGGCAGAGAGAGGGCACGGCCCCAGTTGTTGTATGTCGAGATCCAGATTCGCCTGAGCTCTTCTGCAGTGGCTTCCGTCACAACAAGGTTGGGTGAGGATGCTGATGGTAGGTCTTGGCCTATTGAACCCATTTTGGCGGATTTTGAACGAGGTCGTGTCTGCTGGACTGTGCCGGGGGGCGGAGCAGAAGAATTATGTGGGTAAAGTCTTTCATAAAGGTTCTTGACAGCAAGCCCAATGCGCTGGAGTTTCGGGTATCCGGATCCGGCTGTGCATGTGATTAAAGAGGTAAATGTTTAAAAAATAAAGATCAACTCAGCAACTTCTGCCAATGTTCCAAATGATGCTGCAGAGTTCTGCTTGAAGCCCGGTGCACTCGCGCCCTTGCATGTACATTGGCGGGGCGGTGGATAGCAAAAAAAAGAGTACCTGTGGATGTATAGGCGCAAGAGAAGGATAAAGTCAAAGTACATGAAACGTGTGAGGGGAAGTCTCCAATCGGTTTCCTTGGAGCAAAACAATCTATGTATAATATCATGCGACCTTTCCCCTGACATAAACAAAGGAAGCAGTGACAGCAGACATTTATGTGGTTTGCGCCATTGGCGGATCAAAAAAAAAAACATTGACGACCATGTTCGATGTTCACAATTGGCTGCAAAACATGGATATGCTGGCAAGCTGAATCTAAAAGACCAACCAATTCCCTTGAAACCAGCACTCACTTGGAATGAAAACACTTCTGTTGAACTAAAGCAGGTCAGCAGGTCGGCACGCTCCGGGTATTTTTACGTCACTGGCGTAGCATCTAGTCCCTATTCCTAGGCCATTTAAGGTTGGATGACTGCGGTTTCCTTGGCTGCAGAACCAAACGCATTAGCTGCAGGCAAGAATGACGATTGATGATTGGATGCAATTCTCTATGCTTTGGACGGCGTCGAAACTAAAGCCGACAGTAGGCGATAATGGCGACAGGGAATGAAGACAGACTGGCATCGGAATAATGTGGTTGCTGACTTCAACTTGTCAGTCAGCGTATTTTCATTGTGCAGAGAGGGAAACAAAACCACAACTAGATCTGAAATTGTTCTCTTCGTAACTCACATCAAAGCATGCACGGATTTGTCGCAGTTTTGGTGCATTCGCCGGGAGCAACTAAGCAGTGCTGATTGATTGGGATTCGGATGACAGGTTTTCCCGTGCGATAGTGCACTCTGTCGCTTTCTTAGCTTGATCAACAGTTGCGCAGATAAGAACAATTAATTTTCATCTAATCGTTAGTTAGCATGGACACGAATACAGTCTATACCGGCCCGTCTACCGCTGTCTATTCGTAAGCCTGGCTCTTGGCACCGTTGGCGACAATCGCGCATACAAGGTTTCGGTTCGTCGGACAATTTCCATGTGAGACAGGTAAATCTTTTGTTTTCAAATGTTCCGTTTTTCTGCTCTAGTGCCCGTGTCCATCGTCCTCCGCCTGTTGCTCAGGGTCCAGCTTGATAAGAGTATCGATGCGCATTATGCTAATGCAGGCCTCGACAGCACTCTTGAGTTGGCGGACTTTGCTGACGCTGGGTTCCAGTACTCCGACCTTAATCTGATCAACGAGCTTGCCGCGGGCCAAGTCCAAACCATAGTTTCGGTAACCCTTCTTGCGGGCCACTGTCTTCTCGTCCTCGTTGCCCTCTCCGTCCTGCGTGCGTTGTGAGAGTGCGTGGCGCGCTCGCAACTGCGCAACTAGATCTGATGCATCTTTAGCTGCATTGACAGCAAGTGTCTTAGGAATGACAAGCAGAGATTGGGCAAACTCTCCAATTGCTAGCTGTTCCCGCGATCCCACAGTGCCGGCGAACTCCTCCAAGTAGATGTGCAGGGCTGTCTCAACAGCACCACCACCTGGCACGATGCTACCGCTCTCCAAAGTACGCTTGACAGCGCACAGGGAGTCGTGGACGGAACGCTCCATCTCGTCTAGTTGAAAGTCGTTCGGGCCACGGAGGATAATGGACGCGGACGAATGCGCCTTGGTGCCCTTGATCAGGATGCACTCATCATCCGATATGCGCTCCTGCGCCACCTCTTCGGCGTAGCCAAGGTAAGACGGGTCAAAGCGCTCGTCGCCGTTGAGGTCCGACAATGTCCCAAGCAAAGTGGCGCCGGTGGCTCGTGCGATACGGCGCAGATCCTCCTTCTTACACCTCCTGACTGCCATCGCACCCTTCTCAACAAAGTACTTGAGACACAAATCGTCGATGCCCTTCGTGGTAAGGACCACGTTGGCACCAGCCTTGAGGATCATCTCGATTCGCTCGATGACCATACCCGCCTCCCTCGCGCGAATTTGTTCCAGCTGTTGCGGGTCGTCGACCGTGATCTGCACGCCGAGCTTCATGCGCTCCTTCTGGAAGTTGATGTCCAAAACAGCAATCTTGGCATCCTTGATATGTGTCTTCATGGCCTGGGAAGCGACTGTGCAGTTGAGGGCGTAGCCCTTGACCAGGACGGACTCCAGCGAGCCCTTGCCGTGGGCCTTGAGGATGTTGACGGCCTTGACGGGATACTTCGTCTCGTTCCGTGTGTTGGTGGTTTTGACGGCTTGCATGGCGTCGACAACCATGTTGGCAAAGAAGTCAGAGTCGGAACCGATGATTTTGCTCGACATGGACGTCTTGGCGATGTTGATGAGCGACTCGCGGCCCAAGTTCTCGACCTTGATGCTAACGTTCTCGTTCATATACTTGACAGCTTCGCGGAGAGCCAGCCTGTAGCCCGTAATGATCGTCGTGGGATGTATCCGGTTACGCATCAGCTCGTTTCCGCGGCGCAAAAGCTCGGCAGCAATCAGGACAACTGATGTCGTGCCATCTCCAACCTCCTTGTCTTGTTGTTGTGCCAGGTCGACCAGGATCTTTCCGGCTGGGTGCTCTACGTCGAGCAGGCTGAGAATCGTAGCTCCGTCGTTTGTAACCGTAACATCCTATAAAGTATTCTATCAGTATTCCACGAAAGCTATCCAAGGTCGCCTGAAGGAGGGGTAGGTGTTGGACATACGCCAATATCATCAACCATCATCTTATCCAAGCCACTGGGGCCGAACGAGCTCTTGACGACATTTGCAATGGCTTGTGTTGCGAGGACTTGACGAACATTGTTGTCAGTAAAATGTTCGGCGGGCGACTAGTGTAAGGTGCACCTAGCTCACTCACCGTTCTGGTCACGAATGTCGGCGCCTGAAATCTTTTGTCCACCGAGAAACAGCGTGCCGTTGCGCGGCTGCTCAAACATGGTCGCCATGGCTTCTGTTTCTGCCCTTGGATCACGGCTGCTTGCTTTCAAAGTGGTTGTGGTGGGTATCAAAAGGAATGGTCAGATTCCAGGCCTATGTTTGATACAGCCCACATCAAAGTATCGATCGCGGGTTGGAGCTTCTACCGACCGCCGCAGGGAACTTTTTCTTCGGCGGTTCCAGTTGTTCCTTTCCCGAAAATCAGATAAAGCTCAAATATGCCTACTTGATTGGTCAGATAGCTGGGACAGCTACAGCCACGTACCCACTTTCTTGACGCTTGCCTTGTGGCGGTGATCAGTGGGCCGGGCTACCCCTCCAAGGGCGCACCCAGTCGCGTCACCCTTCCCCCACCATGAATCAATTCATGTCAGCCTCCGATTTGCGATGCGCCCAAATGCGGGGCACAAATTTCCTATGGTTTGCGTCTATAGAAGTAATTTCGCCGTTTCAGTTTCCATAGTGTGAATCACCAGCAAATGTCTTGGTGACGGCAATTAATCCAGCTCGGCATCTTCTTGAGCTCACCAAACTGAGGTGCCCCTTCATCTAGTCCTTGCATACTCCTCATAACCAACCTTTCCACCAAAGCCTCGCCTAACAGGCGCGAACCCCACCACCATGGAGGAGAACAAGGCAAAGGTCCAGGCTCAGCCTGCTGCTGAGCAGTCTACTGAGCAGCCCGCGGAGCCCTCAAAGAGTGCGTTGAAGAAGGCTGCCAAGGCCTCTGCAAAGGAGGCCAGCAAGGCCGTCAAGGCTTCAAAGGCGGCCCCTGTTGCTGTCAAGAAGACTGACGATATCATCGGTATCACTGTGTCCAAGGAGGAGAACTTCCCCCAGTGGTACCAAGAGGTGGTCCTCAAGGCTGAGATGATCGAGTACTACACGGAGATTTCTGGCTTCTACATCCTGCGTCCCGCGGCCATGTTCGTCTGGTCACAGATCCGCAAGTGGTTCCAGGAGAAGATCGATGTGATGGGCGTGGAGGAGGCCAGTTTCCCCATGTTCTTGTCTTCCAAGTCGCTCGAGAAGGAGAAGGACCACGTCGAGGGATTTGCGCCCGAGCTTGCCTGGGTTACCAAGGCGTAAGTGCAGCGCAGGAAGTCACCAAAATTCAGAGTTGTCACTTCAATGCAGCTAACCCATGCCTCGCTTTAGTGGAGACAAAGACCTCGAGGTTCCCGTCGCTGTCCGTCCTACATCAGAAGCCGTCATGTACCCGTACTACTCCAAGTGGATCCGAAGTCATCGCGACCTTCCCCTTCGTCTGAACCAGTGGAACTCGGTCGTCCGCTGGGAGGCCAAGCAGACGACACCCTTTTTGCGCGCAAGGGAGTTTCTGTGGCAGGAAGGTCACACCGCCCACTTGACTGAGGAGGATGCAGGCAAGGAGGTTCTCGAGATTCTTGAGCACTATGCCGGAGTCTACGAGCAGTTGCTTGCTGTCCCAGTCGTTAGGGGTAAGAAGACCGAAAACGAGAAGTTCGCCGGTGGATACTACACCACCACTGTTGAGGGTTACATTCCATCCAACGGCCGTGGTATCCAAGGTGCCACATCCCACTGTCTGGGCCAGAACTTTAGCAAGATGTTTGACATCACGGTCGAGGACCCCAAGAAGGAGAAGGGACATCTTCATGTGTGGCAGAACTCGTGGGGTCTGTCTACTCGTGTCATCGGTGTCATGGTGATGATCCACGGTGACGACAAAGGCTTGGTTTTCCCTCCCAGAATTGCCAGGACCCAGGCAGTGCTTATTCCCGTGGGTATTACCGCAAAGACGACTCCTGAGGAGAGGACGGCACATACCGCCAAGCTCGATGAGCTGAACAAGACTCTGAAGGATGCCGGGGTACGTGTGGAGTCGGATATGCGCGACGGCTACACTCCCGCCTGGAAGTTCAACCACTGGGAGCTCAAGGGTGTCCCGCTGCGTCTCGAGTTTGGTCCCAAGGATGCTGCCAAAGACCAGGTTGCTTTTGCAAGGCGAGACACTGGCGAGAAGGGCTCTATTGCCATCGCCGACCTGGCTACCAAGGTCCCCGAACTGCTCGAGACCATCCAGAAGGCCATGTACGACAAGGCAGATGCAGCTTTCAGGTCGCACAGGATTGTGGTGGCTGAATGGGAGAAGGTTGTCCCGGCACTTGACTCCAAGAACGTGGTCTTGATCCCTCACTGCCTCGATGGCAAGTGCGAAGACCACATCAAGGATATCACCAAGGGCACCGGTATGGAGTTGCAGGCTGATGGTCAGAAGGCGCCTTCGATGGGCATGAAGAGTCTGTGCATTCCATTTGAGCAGCCAGAGGGTCTGGTCGAGGGCACCAAGTGCTTGAGCCCTGACTGCGACAAGCTCGCACAGAAATATGTCATGTTTGGAAGGAGTTACTAGGGTGATCTAGTGTGGCTGATGAACGAGATGAAGGAAAAGAAATAAAATTCCCGAACATCCAATGAAAGCGTTGAACATAGTTGTTAAAGATCTCCCTTACATTGTAGCGGTCAGTGCACCAAGTTACACCTGGGTCTTTTTAATTAGTTACGCAGGTAATCGAACGACGTACGGAGGAATTATATCGCGATGCAATTCAATTTACCGGGCTTACACGGAGACAATTGGAGGGTGGGATCGCCGGTTTCCACTCTTTCTCCTGCACGGGAGGTGTGTTCTCATGTGTGCGCCGCTCGTGTTGTTTTTTTTCATGACCGAGCAACCACGAATGCTGCAGCTTACCTCCGAAGTCTACCCATACATCCCGGTTACACCCTTCCCCACTCGCTAATGTGATAAGGTTAAGCATCTGAGGCATTCGAAATAAAAGTGGGAGGTCGCATTGGAATCGCAGGGTTATCTAAGCCTCACTCACCTGCGTAAACTCCGCTCCTCCTTGGCCGACTGTTGGAGTCTTGGCTTTCATGTCGAAAGTTCACCTGCGGTCAGGCAAATCGGCAACCCTACTTGACGGCCACTTTTTTTTTCGACAAAAGAAGCAAAAGCCGCGCTGCAGAACGGCCCACTGTCAGTTTCAGAGGCGACAGCCTTCCTGGGTTGTTTGTTTTTCCAGTCTTCCCAGTTTGCCAGTCATGCCAGTGTATATTCTTTTCTTTTTTTTTTTTTTCTTTCTTTTCTCGATGAGTAGGACAATGCGCCGATGCCTACGTTTGCTTTTGCGACTTGTTTCCCGGAAAAGAGATCAACAAGAATTAAATTGTTAGCGAACGAGGGCACCGATGCGACTGGTCAACACCAGCATCAAGGCTGCGGGTACTTTTTTCTTCTCGTCGTTTCTTCTTTTCCTTTTTTTTTTAGACCTAGCCTCGCTACGAGCTGGGAATGACTAACGCCCACATCTTTTCTCCTTTCGGGAAGGACAGCCGCACCAGCTCAGCGCCTAGGCACAGGTGTCCTGCAGAGTGATGTTCGCCAAGACAATATTGCCAGGCAGGCAAGGCCCAGCCAGTGCAGACAATTCAGACTGGAAAAATCGTATTAAATTTTTTCGATTCCACTTGGAAGAGGGGATTCTGGGGGTCTTGTACTTCTAGTCCCATGCATCTCGTGTTCACAGCAGAATATTGCATTCCCCCCATGTCATCACTGCCAGCAGCTGAACAGCTCAACATCCCGAGCAGTCCAATGAGACGAGTATTACCGTATGCACCTGACCCTCCATATAGCGTCATAAAATTGGAGGGGCTTGTTTTCTTTTTCCGATTTCTCAGCTAGGCTGCAGAACCAGCAGACTGCGAAGAGCTGAGTGTCTGTAACAAGCTGGCAACGGAAGAATGCAAAAAATAGGCCTGCGGAAAATGCGATTCCCGGAAAGAGACCCTGGTGAAAAAGTTTCTAAGAAAGTAATGTTTCGCAAAGCAATATTCCACAGTCAAATGAGGGTACCCCTTTTTTGTGACCAGGCACGCCTGAGCGCCGTGGCAACATCTGGGTAGCAAAGTACTCTGCATAATGTCTAGCCCTATGGGGCTTGCAGTCTTGGTATTCGAATGTTCGTATCCCAAGGAAGAAAGAAACCGACCTGCAGCCGGGGTTAGGGGGGGTCGGGTCTCCAACCTGAGAGGCAGGCTTGTCAGAGCAGTCTTGGCTGGTACTCTACTCCGTCTCGTCACGCCGTTAAGGTTTTTTTATTCTGTTCCACCGGCCCCTTGGGGGTGGTATGCCAGCAGCCGCAGATGTTGTATAAAGTAGACCTTATCCCACCTTTCGTAGATCTCCTGTTTGCTTCTAGATCACCAGGAAAGACGTGGACGCCTCTACTCTCGTTTAAATTATACATTCGTTCGTAACTAATATCTCAAGGCACCACCCCCCTTATCCCCTGTTCAAGATGAAGTACACCACTTTCGCTGCTCTTCTGGGTCTCATTCCCTCTGCTCTGGCCCATGGTTACCATTCCCGCCGCAGTGGCGTCCTTGAAGAGTAAGACTAGTCCGGTACCGAAGAGTTGTTTGTTTACACGGTTCCGATATCCTAACTCTGTGGTTTCCTTCATCTAGGCGAGCAGACACATCTACCAAGGACGTCCCCCGTCCCAAGATCGGCAACGTTCCGTATGGACAAATCATCGAGAGGTGCACTCAGCCTGGCGTTGTTGCCATCACTTTCGATGACGGCCCCAGCGGATTTACCAACGCCCTGCTGGACCTGCTGAGCCGCGAGGGAGCCAAGGCTACCTTCTTCATCACGGCCAACAACATTGTCCCGGTCGAGACCGACCAGGGCAGGACCATCGTCAACCGCGCCCACCGTGATGGACACCAGATCGCCCACCACTCGTGGAGGCACCAGGACTTCTCCGTCATCTCGCGCGACGAGCGCACTAACGAGGTCCTCCTCCCCGAGTCCGCCTTTGCCAGCGCCCTTGGCTTCTTCCCTACCTACATCCGCCCTCCCTTCGGATCTTGCAACGCCGACTGCCAGTCTCAGCTCGGTGAGCTGGGCTACCACATCATCAACTGGAGCATTGACAGTGATGGTATGTCTACACCTTTCCCCACCCCTGACCGTTGATCGTTGAAGCTAACGACTGAACCGACTCCCAGACTGGAGGAACGTTCCCGACAACATTGCCGCCTCCGAGGCCGTCATCACCCAGCAGTTGACCAACTCGGGCAACGGCCACATCATCCTGGCCCACGACATCCACCAGGCCACCGTCGAGCGCCTCGCCGGCCACATGATCCGTACTGCCAAGGAACGGGGCCTGAGAATGGTCACCGTCGGCGAGTGCCTGGGCGACCCTGCCGCCAACTGGTACCGCGCCTTCACTCCCACCAACCCGAACCCGGGCAACCCTCCCCCCAGTGGAGGCTTGAAACCCACGCCCGACGGCACCTGTGGTGGCTCTACCGGCTTCACATGCCAAGGGTCCTCGTCCGGAAACTGCTGCAGGTAAGTTGCCCCCCCTGAATCTTGTTGATGCTGCCGGGGTCACTGTATGCTAATTTACCGTTTTAACAACTCGAAGTCAATATGGCTGGTGCGGGTCATCCTCCGACCACTGCAACGCCGGATGCCAGTCAGCCTTTGGAACCTGTGGCTCTGGCCAGGCGCCCCCTCCCAGCGGCGGCGGCTTGACCGTTTCACCTGACGGCACATGCGCTGGCAACACCGGCTTCACCTGCCAAGGATCCTCTTCCGGCAACTGCTGCAGGTATGCTGTCCCTCCCAATTGTTGATCATCCTGTTGTTTACAGTAAGCTAACTACCGTAAACCTTACCCCTTAAAAAGTCAATGGGGATGGTGGTAAGTTTTTCCGTTTCTTTACCTGTTACTTTGCCTTCTGATGATCAGATGGCGATGCGGTGATGCTGCAAGTATGCTAACTTGATGACTCGACTCTTAGTGGAACGTCTGCCGACCATTGCGCCGCGGGATGCCAGTCGGCATTCGGCACCTGCTCTTAAGTTAACCAAAAGCTAATGCCAATTTTCTTCTCTGTTTTATATTATATGTTGTTGTATAATCTTTCGACCGGTACACAGAGCTGGATTAGGACGCTTGGTATTAGATACAAAAGGCCACGCCCATCGAACATAGAAATTTAGAGGTTTAATTGACCCGCCAGTAGTGTCCACTTAAACTCGCGCACGAACCAGTAGCACTTTATCCCCCACCTGCAATCGTCGTACCTTGCATGATGGAATACAACACCGCAATCAATTGGACACACCTCTTTGGTTGGACATTTGACGATTGGAAACTAGACTACTTGGGGGCTGTTCGTTGTGGGCCCCCTCAAAGAGGGGGTTACAAAACCTTGATTTTCGAAAAAACCGTGGGCCAGCAAATTTGTTAGCAGATCGCTAACAAAGTAGCTCATGAAAGTTCGATTCACGTTCGTAAACACTACACCCACGAAAAAGGTTAGAATTTGCAGATAAATTGAAGCCGTGAATTGCGCTGTAGATATCTATTTCTGGAGTTTTGGCTCAATCGCCCTTTTCCGGTCGCTCAAGCGGTCACAAGGCGACCCGGGTACTTCCAACTCATCCTTTCTACCACCCGGTATTGGCGGCGAGGAACGGTCTTCAAGCGGTCTCGTATCCTGAAGTTGACGGGGAGAGGGTGTAGCCAATGGTATATACCGTGGGAACGGTTTGGAAGGCCTGTTTGGGGCGGGAGGTGAGGCTGATTGCGAGGATCGTGATACGCATATGCTGATAGAACAGGCAGAGTCGGTATCCACGGTAATATTGATCTGGGTACTTGTATTTCCAGCTGAAATTGGCCCTTTATCGACGAACCATGACTGTGAGGGCTGTGAATCGGTCTTCTTCCTTTTTCCAGGGCGTTCCCTGACCGCCGGAACGTTCTCCGGCGTGAAGCCGAGGTCCTCCAGATATCTCTTCTGTTGTATCTTAATCCCGTTGGGCATGCCCTCTGTTTCTCGCCAGCGTTGAATAGCCTGATTCTTATCCCTATACCACGCATCTCTGACGAACTTTTCTTGTTGGTATAGGGCTGTTTCCTCGATCAACGCCTGTTTGGCTTCGTGAGCGACCCGCATATCTTCTAACGTATTAGCGGTCTGGAACTGCTTGTCTTTTGACTTCAACGTCATTTTGACTTTGTAACGTGAAGCGCGTTGAAGGCGTTTTTGCTTATTCGTCTGCTCTTGGGCAACGCGTTGCTGTAGGATGATCGCCTCGTTGGCAACGGCTTGTAAATCCGAGATAGCATCAACGGTATCTGAACTAAAGTGGTGCGCCTTGGCCGCCATACGGCTTGCCGCATATTTGGCCCGTGAAAATCGTTCAGCGGTAGGAAGGGAGTCCGGATATCGCGGTGTATTCGCTGCCGTGGCGTGGCCACGCAGTTTGGCGAGCACTTTGGTGCCGTCGACAGGAAACAAGCCTGTATCTTGGAAACCGCTTATTACGTGGCCAGTTGTGAAAGCCGTTTGCCAGCAGCGCTAAGTTAAGGGAAGATATATCAGTTTACCGCTAAATTAACCTGTAGATCGAAAACGACTTACTCGAATCGCAGCAACGAAATCTGAGCGGGTGAACACCGGAATACCGGTGTTTATATGCTCATGCAGGACCGCCTGCAACTCGTTTTTCAGGTGAGTGAACACGGATACGTCCATGGGCTGCATATAATGCGTTGAATGAGGCGGTAAAATAACGATCTCGATATCAAATCTGAGGCAATAATCAAGTATCTCCATGCCAAAGTGGCCGGTAAAGCCGTCGAGAAAAAGCCACCTCCAAATACGTGTTTTGGCCCGCTGTGAATTTGGATCGATTTTGGCCGCAGTGCGGTTCACAAAGTCGAATCTGACGTCAAAGTCATGACCAAACCACTCTTTCAACGTGGGAGATCCGATCGATTGCACGGCAGCAACTTCTGGCCACGAATACCGGTTGAAATGCTGTATCCAGGTGAGCTGGATATCTCCGTTGGAAAACCCCGTTTCTGACCGCGTAAAAACGATACCCTCAGGCAGATCCAGATCAAGCCAATCGCTCGTTGGCCACTTTGTGAAGATACAGAAGGGCGGTAGCGACTGCCCAACAGCGTTGCCACCGCCTATCAACGTACAACTCTCACGGTTAGCCGGATCCGCGGTGCGTGGCTTTTCATGCCTCTTTTTCGTCACGACCAATACCGGTATCCGGCCATCTCTCACACCGATTCTAGTACCACATTCGTCAGCGTTCCAGGCCGCTGAAGCCGTGATCCCAAGCTCTACCGCATGAGCCGCCGTGCGGCGATACCAGGCCTCCACAAGATCGATCTGTTGCTCCCAACTAAGGCGAGTAATCTCGACGGGTTGTTGTTTGGTAAGTCGCAGTTCCGGGTGTTTTTTACGCCAACGGCCGTACCAGTTCATTTGAATTGGATCACAGGGCGGTATACGTGACTGACGCATCAGATTGGCCGCAGATATTACGTGTTGTGAGTCGGGATATGCACCAAGTTTATCAAGCTGCATGATATACGCAACGAGAGCTTGATCTTCAGCATCAGTCAACAATGAAGGCCGCCCGCTGCGCTTTATCGATATCTTAGGAATGCCATTGATCAGGAGATTACGAGCATGCCGCTGAGTACTCGAATACGGGTAACCGTTCCTTTTACAGAACGATCGTAGCGATTCTGGCTTGGATCTGCCCTCCCGCGCGGTATCCGCCCTACTGCGGTGAGTTTCGACATATTGGGCATACATGCGGGCTCCTAAGATAGCTGGAGATTCTGGGGACGTCATGATATAGGTATATTTGCGGTAAGTGCAATTGTGTTGTTATGGAACGGGATTACACTCGGCATAAGTTAAATTGTTAACGATTTTCTAGGTAAAAAACTGATGCGGGGTGGCCCACGGTTTTTTCGAAAATCAAGGTTTTGTAACCCCCTCTTTGAGGGGGCCCACAACGAACAGCCCCCAAGTATAATGGCGTACCGAACCATGCAATTTCGACGCAAACTCCGGCTGCTTATCACGCCGACACAACAAACTTCAATCAACCTTCACATACTTTGCGAGCAGACTTTCTCAACCCGAATGGATTGCTTGAAATAAGTTTTTCCCCAATTACAGCCTAATAACAATATATTAACAATTCGCCAGGGAACTGCATCCAAAATTTTCAGCTTAGCCGAATATGGAACATCCACGGCAAAACTCCCTGTTTTTCGTCCAAATTTGTTTTATATGGCCAAACGACATATCCGAACCCTGACAAACTCGATTATAGGTTAGGGAATAACATTACGCAAGTTCCACACTATGCCTCGAGACCAGACATCCGGGCAGCTGTTACCAATCGTGCAGTGCCAGAAAAGTATGAGGTCAGGGTCCCGACCACCCAGAGGAAGCGCCGCAGAATATTTTATAATATTCCGAGTCGGCCTTTGATCCCTGGGACAATCTCCTTTCAGCGAAAATGTGCATTTCCTGCTGGTAGATGGGGAGATCACGGATTATCGGACGGCGAATTCTCTAGTGATGAGAACGCTTCAAGCCCAAAACTTGGTTTATTTACTTTCCTCTTATCGGATTAGAATCCTCGTCGATAGGTGTTGATAAACTAGCTTCTGTGATATGTTTACTTTTGCCGTAGCAGATACTGGCTACCGCACATACATTTTAGACAGGGCACGGATTATCAAATGGATCCTAGACACAGAGTTTCAAATCACGGAAGCCCACGCGTAAACACAGAGGTAGATCAACGAAAAATCAAGCGAATCACAACAACAGCCATTTATTTATACGCCAAGGTCCAACGAAAAGTCACCACAAAGACATAAAAAGGTATAAAGCGGTAGAACTTGGCAGTTTTTATCGCTCAGCACTTCACTGTCGTTGTTTTTCTGCCCGTGCGCCTTGATTCTTTGGCAACCTGTAAGGCGTTGCGGAGGGCAACCTTGCCGTCCTCTAGAATCATGGATGCAAAGTAACTCGTCGAGTCCTGAAGAAGGTCCAAAGGCGTTCCGTTTTCCACCACAGTCCCTGCACGCATGGTCACCACGCGGTCCATCCAGGCGAGAGATGCCGCACGGTGCGCCACGACCACGAGGGTGGTACTCTCCGGGAGGAGCCAACGCAGGGCGTGCTGCAGCTGAGCGTCCCCGGCGAAGTCGATGTTTGCCGCAGCTGACATGATGGGGGATATGGAGGTCAGTATAGGACTCTTTTTGACGCTAGCAAATGATCTCGCACACGCGGCTGGGTGAGAGCAAAATGACAAGAAAGGCAAGGTGGGGGAATGTGCTCATACCTTCATCAACAAGCAGAACGGGAGGTTTTGCCAACAAGACCCTAGCAGCGCAGAGAAGCTGGCGCTGGCCAGCTGAGAGCTCAGAAGCACTTTGCCCGAGCTCTCGGTCCAATATGCCTACCTCGGCCTTCTCATCCCCAGGACCGAATCGGTCCACGAGTATGGTCCTAAGGCGGCAAGCCTCAAGCACATCTAAAAGCTCCTCGTCGGTGTGCTTTCCTTCGGGGTCCAGATTGAGTCGGACAGTGCCCGGGAAGATGAACGGTTCCTGCGGAAGCGTATGCACAACGGTGCGCAAGACAGGTGGTGGGACTGTCGAGATATCAACGCCACCAAGGGTGATGGTCCCTGCCGTGAGCGTCACCAGACGCGCAAGAATAGACAGAAGGGTGGACTTGCCCGACCCCGAGCGACCTAAGATACCTAGTCGCTGGCCTGCTGGGATCGAGAGCGTAACGCCGTCGAGGGCGGGTGCGTCACGGGAAGGGTAGCGTAGGAACACGTCGCGCAGGTTCAGGTTGTGTCGAAACTGTCCTTTAGGTCCCGGCCCTATTGCGGCCAAGAGAGTTCGCCGGGCGAGTTTGAGGTCGCCAGTGGGTGTCTCTGGTGATATTTCGCTATGGTAGACCATCAATCGCTCGGCGCTGTTCATTTGAATTTCCAGATCGGTCGCTGACCATGCAAGCAAGTACACGTTCCGTGCAAGCGCTGATGCCACCCCGAGCGCCAGTCCCGCCCGTGACTGGGAATGCGAAGAGGAGCTGGCATTTTCATCGTCGTCCGCCAAAGCGCCGAGGCATGCAAGCAGCGCCACGATGGCCAGCACAGCGGTTGCGGCCATTTCGGCCCGTAATGTAACCCACGTGTCGAGCGAGCGTCGTGTGAGACGCGCAGCCGCAAGTGCGTCGAGGGCGGCTGCGTGGCGGTCCCGAAGAAAGGGGATTGCAGTCGGGGCGTAAGCGCGCACCGATGACGGGTGCGAAAGTGATTCGGAGAGCACCGATACGACGGGGGAGGCGAGCAGAGATGCCGTTCGCTGGACCTCGCGTGCGCCGCTGGGAGGTTCAAGGGCGTTAGCAGTCGGGATGGTTCGCAGCAGAACCTTTTTTTTTCTTAGCAGATAGCACGCCCGAGCGAGGGCCGAGTGCAAACTGAACTATCTCGAAATCCCAACTTACACTCTGAAGCGTTGGAGGTAGAACACCATGCCGGTAATGAACGGTAGCAGTGCTATGAACATGAAAGTTCCACTAGCCGCCACGAGTACAAGTGACGAGACGAGCGAGGTTGCCGCAGCAACTAGTCCGTCTATAGCGTTCATAATTTTGATGTCTAGCGACTCCACGTCGGCTGCCATGCGGTTTAGCACGCGGCCCGTGGGCTGGGACTGTATATACGCCATGGGAACCTGTAGTAAATTGTGAACAATCCGCTGGTGAATTCTTTGACTGGCGTAAATTGAGCCTTGAACCAGAATCAGCCCGAGTGCGGCTAAATTCAGGAATTTGTTAACGAGAAAGACTCGACGGCACGGTAGTAGAGACTCTAGAGAGGCGCCACACTCACCGATCAGAGCACTCTGGACCAAAATCAGCATTGCATACACGGCCATATAAGTTGGCTGGGAAAGGCTCATGGTTTGGTCGAGCCACCATACAAACCAGTACTGATTCATTATGCGGACAACGGTAAGTAGTGACACCATGGCAAATACCCCAAGAGCCTGGCGAAAGCCGCCCGCCGATCTTGCGTAGAAGGTTAGTACGCTCCATTTGATAGCGCCAACTGCACGCTCTTCTTTGGCCACAAGACATATTGTATCCTCGTGAGTCACGTCACGGCCGAGGGCATGTGTAGTTGGAGACGATATCATTCGATTTTGATCGTCAGCAATCTGGCCATGCTCATACTCTTGGCTGTTCAATGACATGTAGGCGGACCTGAGTTTGACGTCCTGCATAAAGGCCTCTCTGGATCCAGACCATACCACACGGGCTTGGTCTGTGACCACAACGTAGTCAGCGGACGCAACATACTGTGTGTGCAGCGTTGCTATAATTATTACAAATCGTCAGCCAAAATAATACCAATTGTCAAGATTGAAAAAAAAAGAAAAAATGAGGAGACAAAAACCGGAATAGCCAGGCATGTTTTGGGGTTTGTGGACCAACCTAGGATAGTTAACGGTACGTTTTCCTTGCCTTGCTTCCGCCCTCACGGCATCAAAAAGCATCCGGCGAACCTTTGCATCCACAGCCGCCAGCGGGTCGTCAAGCAACAACAGATCAGCATCAGCGTACAGCGCCCTCGCCAACCCGATTCGCGCCTTTTGGCCCCCGCTTAAATTGCCGCCCTCTTCCGAAATTACAGTGCCCTCGGCGCCACCAGGACAACCGGCAAAGTCGATATCGAGTCCGGTTTTCCGAATTGTACTATAATAATGAGCAGCGTTGAATGGCGCTTTAGAACCAAGACACACATTTTCGCGAAGCGAGCCCGAAAGCACAAAAGATTCCTGCGCGGCATAGGCCATGGATCGCACTGCCGGCCGGCGGAGCTTTCCGCGCCATAGCGGAAGCTCCCCCAAGATTGAAAGCAGTAGTGAGGATTTACCGGAGCCCGTTGGGCCGATGACCAAGGTCAGCTGCTGGGCCGGGATGTTCATATGCCCGACCTCGAACAAGCTGCCTCGAGATATGTCCCTCAGGAGGAATGCCGACTGCTCTCCCGCATCTCTATCATTTTCGGCATCAATTGATACGGGAGCTGATGTTACATCCTCAGGGTTGTTGCCAAGGAAGGCAAATGTGGCGTTTGTGAATTTGACCGCCGCAATCGGTTTGTCCTGTTTTGTATCCGACGGGTCGGCTAGCTCTGGGGGGCTTGGGGAAGGGATTTCATTTGTAGCTTGCAAATCATCGAACTCGTCCGATCCCAAAAGCTCAGCAACCCTTGCGAGACTGGGCCGGACGGAAAATTGTCGACTCAGCGCTAAGCTCGCCGAAAATACAGGCTGGTACAACAGATTGAAGTAGGCCAAAGCAGGGAAAACGACTTGAGGCGTGACCTCGTGCCCCTGGGCCCAGTATACAAAAAAGGCTGCACAGGCCACCAGTCCTGGAACTGTTTGCGACACAGACGTAAAAATGCTGAAGCCGGCGACGAGATATTTGCGCAACGCATCCAGCTGCGCCGCGCGGGCATCCTCTACAAGTCGACGGAATACAGGCTCGACCGCGAGGGCTTTAACGGCGGCAAAGCGCGTTATGACAAGCCGCAACGCCGACAGCCGGGTGTCGTTGCGAAGCACGTACTCTTTGATTCCGTCGCGGAACATGATGGACGCGCGCCCCTGCACGATGAAGAGCAGTGCCATAGTAGCCAATGCGCAGACCGCGGGCCACACGCCCATTACACGCGTCGTTAACGCGGCGATAGCCAGGATCTGGGCTGGCGCGCTCCATATATCATGCAATCGCTGCACGTATAGGGCTATCATGTCCACATCGACCGTCGATATAGATATGATGCGAGCGGGCGACAAGTGTGCGGAGGCTGTTGGCGACAGCCTCAGCGCTTTGGCTAATATGGTAGTGCGTAGCCCAGTCTCGGTCCACACGGCATGCGTTCGGGTCACCTGGTCACGGGTGCGTCCGGCCAGTGTCGACGCGAGTGTGGCCATGACGAGCCACGTCGCTAGAGAAGCGGACCGCGGCTCCGCTAGGAGCTTATGTAGCAACCAGGGCGCCAGGAGAGAGGCGAGGCCCGTCACGGCCTAAAATTTCGGTCAGTATATGCAGGTTGCCAAAAGGGAACGGACCCGTTGAAACCCACCTCAAGGAAGAATCCAAGGGCAATCATGCCGCCGACCTCGAATTGGTTCGAAAACGCCCATAGTATGCGCCAACAAGACCAGAAATTGCTCTGCCCCGCTGCAGCCAGCAGTGGAAGAAATGTCCGTCGTAGCGATGAGCTGTCCCGGGAGAAGCGTGGGAGCCACGCATCTTCAAGGACACCATCGTTGTTATAGACTCTTGACGCAAGCCGACCTGCCCAGGATTGGAAGGGAGAAATGTAGTACAGCGGAGGGTCTATGGAAATGTGCTCCTCTGTTGAGAGTGACGTGCCGGGGCGACCTTCGCTTCCCCCATCGATGCCACCGTCACTGTTCCCGGACAGCCAGGCGTACCTTGCCTGAGTGGCCTCAAAACGGCTATGTACGCAGACCACGAACTGGGCAAAGCGGGCGGCGTGGCTGCTTAGGAATTTCATGGTGGTTAGTTGATATCATGTGAAATTGCAAAACGGGGGCGGGCTGTAGATTGCCAAAGGTGAGCCCGGACTTGTTCGTCGATTTTCAATCTTGGGGAGTTACTCGGAAGTAAGTGTAAATCTCGCAAGTGGAGCAAAGTAGCGAGCAACCGTGCTACCTAACCTACTAACAGACAATTATAATACCCAAGAAGTTAAATTGACATGCTCCGTACAGACAAGCTTGCTAAAATCATAGATTGGTGATCATCATTAGACGGTGCGTTAATGACTAGCAGTAGGCCTAAAGTATAATAAAGTCAAGACTCCTGTTTCCGGCCCCCTTCCCCCGCCTAGTTCAGGATCCACCCTTTTTCAAAGAAAGTACCTAGGCAATGAAGTATAATACAGAAGCACGTTTCAACCAGGCGATCAAGACCATGTTGGAAGGAAGTTTAATCAGATCGATCGAAGAAATGGGGGATCCCGGAAACCACCATTTTAATAACGGTTTGCTCATGGGCAGACATGCGAGTGTTGGGGTGATCACGTGTATAATCTCAGAACACGTCGTAGAGGTTTCAACTAATCTCTGCGGGATCGCTATTAGTAACAAATAGCAAAGACCATGCATAAGAATACTATTATTTCGTTATTGTTTTTACCAATCACAACAAGTATACGGCTCCTATCAACACGGACTACAATAATGTCATTTATACTCTCTTATATCCTTCAGTATTTCGACTTAGCCGTGTTTAAACCCGTTGAAGAGCATATAAACGGATTAAGCTTGTACGGATCCAAGGCGTGGTGTGTAAAAAGGAGGAGGATGGAGATCGATTGCATGCAGAGGCGAAATATCCTATAGCTGAAACTTGGAACTGAGTTCACGGTTGTGATACAGTTGCCTAGGGACGGTACAATTAGAGAGTGAAGTTCATGCGTTGGATTAAGGTAGATGTCTTAACTGAGCATCCAGGGTTGTCTCCCAATGGCACCAGGCGCATTTTGACGAAGCAAAAGGCGAATGGCTGAAAAATTTGAAAGCCAGAGGTTGGCAATACATATCGAAAGGGGACCGCTTACATTGACAAAATCTGGCGATTTATTCGAAGATCTGTTATCTTGTTGGCCATCCTGCATAGAAGGCAAAATAGTTTTTTTTCCCTTTAAAATTTCACCGGGACTTTCTCCGAATAGTGTTTCAATTAAATCCAAGCTAAGGACTACGCAGGAAACCAGCCTGCTAACGTTCCTCAAGACCACAGAATTACGCACTCGCGGTCACCCAGCACGCCACGCGGCAGTAGTCCAATGAAGCTGCTCAACGTAATCCTGCGAGAAGCAGGAGCTTCGCTGCCTGCGGCCAATTTCTGGACTCTGTGCAAATTACGAGTGTTGAAAAAAACCAGATCTCCCACATCCGGACGCAGCGTGACACTGTCACGGCCTTCTACAACCTCATCAAAATAGCCGTAACTCTCAGGGTCGCGGTCACTGAGCACACTATGCTCCCACTGGCGGTCATAAACCACGGTGTGTCCGCCACCGGGCGCCATCGGCGCCAGGTACAAATTGAACACGGCCTGATGAGTGATCTTATTAATCACCCAATCCTCCGTGGCCGAGTCGTATGGAGACCAGTCGCAGTGCACAGGCGTACCTGAGTCTATAGCGCGGTATATGCCAGCATGATACTCGCGACCGTCCGGGTGCGGCTCACGAGCAGTCGCCACCACATGGTCCGGGAACATGGATTGAATCAGGGCCACAATCCGAGGCCAGGGTGCCTCTTGGGGCGATACCCCAGCCGCCTTTGCGACTTGTTTATGGAGATTGCGATGGGTTTGGGAAGCAGCAAAGTACCGGTCCTTGGCTGTGTTCGTGTAAGCAGAATTCTTGGACAGGGGCAATGGGTTTGCGTAAACACGCGGTGACAAAGGGATAATATAAATACTTACTGTCAGTCCTCTGTGCCGCGAAGTCATTGGCGCTCTGAGCCTGGAACTCGAACTGTGCAACCCCCACTTTAGACACTGGGGGTCCTGCAATGTGGGAATAAGGCGTCAGGCATTTGCCAATGTACTTCTCCAACCGGCGTGCCGTGTCTCGAGATGTAAATCCCGGAGCGTGGACTGCCGGCGTTTCTCCACGTATCATGGACAGGAATGTCGCCGGTGTGAGTGTCGTCGGACCATCACGGGGCCCGGGCTTCCAGCGGGCGGGATTGGCTGGGCGCAATAAGATCTCCGTGGCTGACGATGCGACTGATGTTGCGACACCAGTACTAGTCGTGTGCAAACTAGCGAATGAAAGGTATCCTGGAGTCTCCATGTTGCGGAGAGCGCGAGCATTGTAATTACGATAGGATGCTCGGCCCAAGCTGTTTGGGTGAGAGTGCCACGGACGCGGAATGAGTCTAAAAGACATAGTTGAAGTTATGTAACCAACCTTGCAAAAGATTAGTTGTACGTCTCAGAGAACAGATAACCATCAGAGAGCTTTTCGAAAATTGAGGGGAAAACCTAACAGTATGATTACGTTTGCTGCATATACAATGGCATTTAAAGCGGGTCCTTGATTTCCAAAAATCCCTTTGTACACTCTTGGACGAGGCTGATATAACGTTGAGCTCCACATCTCCGACCCCCCTAAAGTCCGGCCCCTAAAAATATCTACTCAGCCACGTCAACCCTTTGTTTTATTTTATAAATATCTAGACGAATTTTTCACTTTAGAACTTGATTTTTGAAGATTCTTGCTCCAAACCTTCCAATGAAACAGTACACTGAAAATCAGCTTCTTGCTGCCATTTCTGACATAAGAAATGGCAAATCAGTTCACAAAACCTCGCAAAAATGGGGTATTCCTCGGAGTACCCTTCACGATCGTTTAAAGGGGGCCCAGTCAATTCAACAAGCGAAAAGATTTTGTCAAAGGCTTTCACAGGAGCAGGAAACCTGTTTGGCAGATTGGGTACTTGCGCAGGCCGCGTTAGGCCTTCCGCCAACGCATCAAGAACTACGCTATTTTGCGGAACGAATTCTTCAGGCCGCCGGAGAAAGAAAAAGCCTTGGGAAACATTGGGTTAGCCGTTTTATAGCCCGATATCCAATTTTGAAAACCCAAAGACCCCGGCGAATAGGAAATGCCCGGGTTAATGGGGCTACAACCGAGGTAATTAAATCTTGGTGGTCCTATTTGAAAAATCCCGTTGTCGATACTATAAAACCGGCCAACCGTTGGAATATGGACGAAACAGGTATAATGGAAGGCAAAGGATCTAATGGCCTGGTGTTAGGGCGTAATAAAATCCGGCCATTACAGCGAAAAGAGCCTGGAACGCGGGGTTGGACGAGCATAATCGAATGTGTATCAGCTACGGGGGCTGTTATACCTCCCCTCGTTATATTTAAGGGGAAAAACGTACAGCAACAATGGTTTCCAGCTGATTTAAGTCCTTTCGATACCTGGCAATTTCATGCAACCGAAAACGGGTGGACAAATAATGAAACAGGTATCGAATGGTTAAAAAAGGTGTTTATTCCGTATACCCAACCTTTAACCCCTGAAAAGCGGTTATTAGTTCTGGATGGCCATGGATCACATATAACGGACGAATTTATGCTTCTTTGCTTGCAAAACAATATTCAACTCCTATATTTACCCCCTCATTCGTCACACGTTCTTCAACCGTTGGATTTATCGGTTTTTGGGCCGTTAAAGGAAGCTTATCGACGTCACCTGGGATTTGTAAACCAGTTTTGCTGTTCAACGGTTGTTGGGAAACGAAACTTTCTACTTTGCTATCGAAAAGCCAGATCAAAAGCATTTATAGCAAAAACCATTCAATCTGGTTGGCGTACGACGGGGTTATGGCCGGTGAACTTGGCAAAACCACTTTTAAACCCTTTTTTATTAGAAAATAGCAACGCCAACGTCGAAAAAGGTAAAAATAACGGCTTCCAAAGGGATAAAACACCGGAAAATCCAACCCAAAAAATTAACGACCAGTCTTTACTTATTTGGAAAACCCCTAAAACGACCCGAGATATTCGACTTCAACTACAGGAAATTTCCCGGTCCGAAAAAAGTAACGCCACTTCACGGCTTTTGTTTGCAAAAGTCCAAAAAAGCTTCGAAACCAAGGATATCTTATTGGCTGAAGCTCAGCAAAAAATCAGTTTGTTAAAAGCAAAATTGGAGGCGGTACGGCCGGTCAAAAGGAAAAGGGTGATTCCGGATCCCAACGAGCTTTTGGTCAGCAAAAAAAACGTTTATGAAGCACAGGAAAATAATAGGGACTGTTTAGAAGCTTTGAACGATGGAGAAGAGGTTAGCGAACCGGGAGAGCCTGACAATGATTGTATTATTGTGCGTTGATAGGTTTACATTTAAATCGGTTTATAAAAGGGGTATTTCGTCGTTACATTTTTCAAGGGGGCCGGACTTTAGGGGGGTCGGAGATGTGGAGCCCAACGTTATCTGTTAATAGGCCTTTTGTTGTGTTAATCGATCAACGGAACGTTCTTATAAAATAAACGTCATCATATTATATCCCTATTTTTTTAAACTAACAGTTTAAAAGTAAGTTTCGTTGAGCTCTTTGTTTTTGCTATTTCACAGATACCTGTAACCTAGGTACGATTATACTTTTCTCCGCTTGGCATCACAAAATCGAGCGCTTGAGGTACCAAGCCACACTCAATTGTTGCTCATAGCCCTATTCGCCGCAAGACTAACCCCGATAGCTCTGTCCACAGCACTCACAAATCCTTCTTCGTGCAGGACCATCATAGCCTGGGAGGTACTGCCCCCTGGAACGCAGACATCGCTCGTAAGTTTCTCCAGGCAACCAAGCTGTCCGGTCTGAAGCGCCAAGCCAGCCGACCCGAAGGCTGACTGCTTAACCAGCGAAGCGGCTATGTCGGGTGGCAGGCCTCTCCTCACGCCCGCCTCGACCATTGCCTGCATTAGAGTAAAGATATAGGCCGGTGCGGAGCCAGACACGGAAGCCGCCACGTCGAGTAGATCCTCTGTGGGGACAAAGCACAAACTGGGTGAGACGTGCCGTATCAGGGCAGCGACGGCTTCAGCCGCACCTGGAATTGCTGTCACTGTGGGCCCGGCGAAGGCTGCCGTTGCGCCCTGCCTAATGCAAGCGGGCGTGTTGGGCATTGTGCGCACGATAGCTGCGTTTTGGGGCAGCCAAGACGCCAGGGTTTTGACTCGTATGCCCGGGCAGGCTGTGACAAAAACAGTAGGAATCTCCAGTACCGTTTTTGGCCACGATGAGAGCAAAGAGGAAGACGAAACCATGCTTTGTTTGACAGCCGGATCATCGGTATTGAGGTGCTTTGCAGAAGCGTATATTGCTCTCAGATCTACACACACATCGCGAGTAAATTGCGGCTGAGTGCAAATTAAGACCACATGCAAGCCAAAGACCTCGTGGCGAGGTAGGGCTCCCCAGAGCGACATGTTGCGGATGCAGCTGGTGATCAAAGAGCCAGGGTAGCGATGCTGCAGATCCGCAATGTGATGCTCACTCCGGGTCACGAGCCGGATACGATATTGGTGCGTGGGCGGGACCGTTCCTTGCGTGTCGCCGCCCGCCGCTTGGAGGCCGTCCGCTATGCTAGTTCCGATGACGCCACAGCCGATAATGGTGCACATAACGCGCGTGACGTGGCCCCGGGGCTCCGAGTCGTTCATGGCTTTGCTCATGGCGGGCAAGTAATGGAATATTGATTATAGTTTGACCTAATAATGATGCACCAGTCTAAATAAAATGGTAGATATACTTGGATTGAGGGTTTAAAAATGTCGAAGCCGGACCAGCGGAGGGTTGTGCGCACGTGCAAGTGCGGAGTCTTATATATTTGCAACTCCAAAGGTGTAATAGCTGGCGATTTCTAAAAGGGACAAACGTGGTTCTCTGGTGGAAAATTATGTTTTTTCTTTGCTGAGAGGAGCCTTTTCTAGTCTCAGTGCTCAAACTAGGCCACCCTTGCTTCGGTCATTTATCAAGTTGGCTGAAAAAACTCTGGACTAGTTTATCTACGCGGCATAATTGATTAGCGAGGTTAATTATATGAACTAAACGGCCACTTTCTACTACGAGTATTTAAATGTGTTTAATTGAAATTTAAATATCGCGGGTTAACATTTGGGGCTCGTAAAACTAAATTCTTCACCAGCGGGTCAAGCGTTGATGTTAGAGGGATGTTATTTGAATTATACGCAGCATAATATATAACGTTGGGCTCCACATCTCCGACCCCCCTAAAGTCCGGCCCCCTTGAAAAATGTAACGACGAAATACCCCTTTTATAAACCGATTTAAATGTAAACCTATCAACGCACAATAATACAATCATTGTCAGGCTCTCCCGGTTCGCTAACCTCTTCTCCATCGTTCAAAGCTTCTAAACAGTCCCTATTATTTTCCTGTGCTTCATAAACGTTTTTTTTGCTGACCAAAAGCTCGTTGGGATCCGGAATCACCCTTTTCCTTTTGACCGGCCGTACCGCCTCCAATTTTGCTTTTAACAAACTGATTTTTTGCTGAGCTTCAGCCAATAAGATATCCTTGGTTTCGAAGCTTTTTTGGACTTTTGCAAACAAAAGCCGTGAAGTGGCGTTACTTTTTTCGGACCGGGAAATTTCCTGTAGTTGAAGTCGAATATCTCGGGTCGTTTTAGGGGTTTTCCAAATAAGTAAAGACTGGTCGTTAATTTTTTGGGTTGGGCTTTCCGGTGTTTTATCCCTTTGGAAGCCGTTATTTTTACCTTTTTCGACGTTGGCGTTGCTATTTTCTAACAAAAAAGGGTTTAAAAGTGGTTTTGCCAAGTTCACCGGCCATAACCCCGTCGTACGCCAACCAGATTGAATGGTTTTTGCTATAAATGCTTTTGATCTGGCTTTTCGATAGCAAAGTAGAAAGTTTCGTTTCCCAACAACCGTTGAACAGCAAAACTGGTTTACAAATCCCAGGTGACGTCGATAAGCTTCCTTTAACGGCCCAAAAACCGATAAATCCAACGGTTGAAGAACGTGTGACGAATGAGGGGGTAAATATAGGAGTTGAATATTGTTTTGCAAGCAAAGAAGCATAAATTCGTCCGTTATATGTGATCCATGGCCATCCAGAACTAATAACCGCTTTTCAGGGGTTAAAGGTTGGGTATACGGAATAAACACCTTTTTTAACCATTCGATACCTGTTTCATTATTTGTCCACCCGTTTTCGGTTGCATGAAATTGCCAGGTATCGAAAGGACTTAAATCAGCTGGAAACCATTGTTGCTGTACGTTTTTCCCCTTAAATATAACGAGGGGAGGTATAACAGCCCCCGTAGCTGATACACATTCGATTATGCTCGTCCAACCCCGCGTTCCAGGCTCTTTTCGCTGTAATGGCCGGATTTTATTACGCCCTAACACCAGGCCATTAGATCCTTTGCCTTCCATTATACCTGTTTCGTCCATATTCCAACGGTTGGCCGGTTTTATAGTATCGACAACGGGATTTTTCAAATAGGACCACCAAGATTTAATTACCTCGGTTGTAGCCCCATTAACCCGGGCATTTCCTATTCGCCGGGGTCTTTGGGTTTTCAAAATTGGATATCGGGCTATAAAACGGCTAACCCAATGTTTCCCAAGGCTTTTTCTTTCTCCGGCGGCCTGAAGAATTCGTTCCGCAAAATAGCGTAGTTCTTGATGCGTTGGCGGAAGGCCTAACGCGGCCTGCGCAAGTACCCAATCTGCCAAACAGGTTTCCTGCTCCTGTGAAAGCCTTTGACAAAATCTTTTCGCTTGTTGAATTGACTGGGCCCCCTTTAAACGATCGTGAAGGGTACTCCGAGGAATACCCCATTTTTGCGAGGTTTTGTGAACTGATTTGCCATTTCTTATGTCAGAAATGGCAGCAAGAAGCTGATTTTCAGTGTACTGTTTCATTGGAAGGTTTGGAGCAAGAATCTTCAAAAATCAAGTTCTAAAGTGAAAAATTCGTCTAGATATTTATAAAATAAAACAAAGGGTTGACGTGGCTGAGTAGATATTTTTAGGGGCCGGACTTTAGGGGGGTCGGAGATGTGGAGCTCAACGTTACGCAATTTTCTCTGCCTTAAGTTATCAACTCTACTGAAAATTGCGAAATTATACGCCGAATACCTCCAAACTGGCCTCTAGGGTGGCGCGCCACACGCCCACCTTATCGACACATTGCCCACGTGGACACACTTCGACGATAGCCCTTAGGAAATTGTGTACTGTCTGCATGGCCTCCTGCATTTCATTCGGCTCCATTTCATCGAGGATTTGAGGCGCGCGCTCCTGGATTAACTTTTTAAACAATTCAAAAAGCCGCTCCTTTTCGTGCTTCGAATCCTCGTTCTGTTGCCCGTTCCACCTAGTAAGACGCAAATGGATCTCGGTTAGATTCGTCCCTTGAGAAATAAATAAGATCAAATAACCTACAGAAAGGCTCGGGTCGGGTTCCACCGGTTTGATGGAGTAATGCCTGAAAATTCCCAATCGAGAACGGCAGTAATAGGCATTTTGTCTGGCTGTGTTGGATCACACATGATATTGGCAAAATGTAAATCTTTATGAGCGAAAACATATGTAACGTTATCCAGCTCGTTGATCATTTCGGGCGCGCAAATAGCTGCGATAAAGGCCTGTAATCGCGGTATAAGGTCGCGGTAAGCCGCAAGAGAATCGTGGCGTTGAATGGCGTAAATATAACGCTTAACACTCGCGGTTACGTATGCAACGTAGCCAGGGAAAGCTCCTTCGGTGGGGTTAAGCGTATTGATATTTTCACCGGCAGGCCATATTTTTTCGATGTCGGGTTGCTGCCAAAAAGTCTCCTCAACTATGGGCCCAGGTATTGGCGGTAAACCGTCGCCTGCGGGTACCAGGCCGCCAACGCAAGGTTTGCACCATGGTTTGTTGTGAAGTTGTATTATATAATCGGTTAATTGTTTAACCAAAAGAAGTTTTTGAGCCTCGTTTAGGGTATCGTATATGGTATCCACGCTGACACCCGGTGCCCTTTCCAAAAGGGTAAATTCATAGCCGAGGGGGTTATTTTCCGTACAATCATATCGAACGATTGCTGGAACGGGAATAGTGGTATTGTGGCGAACCCAAACCATGCACCCGACCTCGTTACGAGTTTTGAGACCGGGCAAATGTCGGCCTGATACCCTAAGGACGAGAGTTGCAGAGCCATCATCAGCACTTATCGTCTGTTTTTGCAGCGGTGGTTTAATCCGCCCCACGTCTTTTGCATTAAAACGAAGTAGATAAATCCCGTGGTATTCGGCCGTTACTGAAAGGCGTGATATAGTGGCGGCTTCTGGAAGGTCAAGTCCAACCAGTAAATTACGGATCGCCGCGTCGGAGAAAGCCGGGGGTAGAGGTGCCTTTGGCTCGCCCATGGTTTCAAGTTGCTCGGTGGCTTATAGCTGGAGTGGATGGCTTTTGGTGTGTACGTGTATAGAAACAGAAACTCGGAGTAGTAAAGGAAAGCGTGATCAAAAAGCTTGTAGGGCAAATTCTCTTAGACTGTGCTAAATCGTTGGCGCAATCCAGTATTTGTAGTCCTTATAATACTATATATATACATATATACCAAGCTCTTTCCCCGACTGCGGCCGGAATTCCAACTACTTGGTGGAAATCATCCGCAAGTAAACATCATGTGTCAGTCAAGGGAGCATAAGACGTCATGTCACATCTGAGATCACGTAGTACGGCCAATGGTTTGACCAGTCGTTGTTTACAAGTTGAACCGATGTTGCATACAAACTGAGTCGACGTTGTGTTTGATGGATGTCCAATGCCAGCTCTAGTTACATTGATTAATTCCAACACGGATGAAATAGGTCCAGGCTGAGTAAATGTGAGGTCACGAGTGAGTTGACAAAGAGATGGATTGAAAGTGTGACCAAAAAGTGAAAGCACAGCGACTAAGTGGTGTAATACCTAACGTTGCGTACCCCCTGTTCGGCACCCCCCCTGTTCGGCACCCAAAAATAACAACACTTTTATTTTTATCCTCCAACTTCTATTATAAATATCTCGATGAATCTGTCACTTTTGGATTTACTTTTTTCTGATTTTAATTCTCCATTTTCCAATGAAGCAATATACTGAAAAACAGCTTATATCTGCAATTAACGACGTCAATAATGGCAATCCAATTGCAAAAACCTCCCGAAAATGGGGAATACCTAGGTCTACACTTCAAAGTCGACTTAAAGGTTCTCAACCTTATAAAAAAGCACAAAGCCCTTTTCAAAGGCTTTCCACGGAACAGGAAAAGCATTTGGCTGATTGGGTACTTACCCAAACAGCTTTAGGGCTTCCGCCAACGCATCAAGAATTACGCTTTTTTGCCGAACGAATTCTTCAAGCCGCCGGAGAGACAAAAGGCCTTGGAAAACGTTGGATAACTCGTTTTTTGGCTCGTTATCCAATCCTTAAAACCCAAAGGCCCCGTCGAATAGATAACGCCCGGGTTAATGGCGCTACTACGGAGGTAATTAAATCTTGGTGGCTTTATATTACGAACCCGGTTATTAACGCTATTAAACCGGAAAACCGTTGGAATATGGACGAAACCGGTATAATGGAAGGCAAAGGATCTAATGGCCTAGTATTAGGGCTTAACGGGATCCGGCCGTTGCAACGAAAAGAGCCCGGAACGCGTGGTTGGACGACTATAATCGAATGTATATCGGCTACGGGCGTTGCCCTCCCTCCCCTCGTTATATTTAAGGGAAAAAACGTACAACAACAATGGTTTCCCACGGATTTAAGCCCTTTCGATAATTGGCAATTTCATGCAACCGAAAACGGGTGGACAAATAACCAAACGGCTATCGAATGGTTAAAAAAGGTGTTTATTCCGTATACCCAACCTTTAACCCCTGAAAAGCGGTTATTAGTTTTGGATGGCCATGGATCACATATAACGGACGAATTTATGCTTCTTTGCTTGCAAAATAATATTCAACTCCTATATTTACCCCCTCATTCGTCACACGTTCTTCAACCATTGGATCTATCGGTTTTTGGGCCGTTAAAAGAAGCTTATCGACGTCAACTTGGATTTGTTAGCCAATTTTGCTGTTCAACAGTTATTGGAAAACGAAATTTCCTACTTTGTTATCGAAAGGCCAGATTAAAAGCATTTATAGCAAAAACCATTCAATCTGGTTGGCGTACAACGGGGTTATGGCCGGTAAACTTGGTTAAACCACTTTTAAGCCCTTTTTTGTTAGAAAATAGCAACGCCAACGTTATAAAAGATAAAAACAACGGTTTGCAAAGGGATAAAACACCGGAAAGCCCAGCCCAAAAAATTAACGACCCGTCTTTACTTATTTGGAAAACCCCTAAAACGACCCGAGATATCCGACTTCAACTGCAAAAACTTTCCCAATCCAACAAAACCAACGCTACTTCACGTCTTTTATTTGCAAAAGTCCAAAAAAGCTTCGAAGCCAAAGATACCCTTTTGGCTAGCGCCCAGCAAAAAATCAGCTTATTGGAAGCACAACTGGAGGCAATACGGCCGGTTAAAAGGAGGAGGGTGGTTCCGGATCCAAACGAGCTTTTGGTTAACAAACAGAACATTATTGGATTGCAGGAAAATGATATAGAAAATTTGGAACCTTTAGCTGATGAAGAAGAGGTTAATGAACCGGAGAAGCGTGAAAACGATTGTATTTTTGTCCGTTGATAATTTTATATTTAAATCAGTTTATAAAAGTAGGCATTTCGTTGTTAGATTTTCAGGGTGCCGAACAGGGGGGGGGTGCCGAACAGGGGGTACGCAACGTTACTCGTGGTTTCCCCCACTTGAATATACTACATCGGCCTTCAGCTTACCATAATGCACCTATACTATTGGCTCTTTCAAATATTGGATAACGAATTTACGCAACTAGTACTTTCATACCCACCTGCCCTTTACTACTGGTATAAATACGGGACGTGATAAATGAACCGATCGCCGACAGTTGAATTATATCGCCCATCGCGGACGAGTAAGCCGTAAAATAAATCGTCAATCCGAGAAAGTCACTATTAGTTCCGAGGAGTCTTCAACGTCGTTCACCGGATTTCAAAGACAGATGCTAATCGCAATATAATAAGGTTTAACCCGTTCACAAGCAAAAGAAATCAAATATCCATGGGTCCGTAGTGACACAATATATAAAAAGTTCAACTGCATTGACACGAAAGTTAATAAGGCTTTACACTTTTTACAAATTGGAGTTGAAACTTAGATTCGCGGACCCGGGGCGAAAAATAACAAAAGTAACTTTCAGAGTATAACTTAATATAGCGAGGGTGTTCACTGCTATTATTGTGGGAGTTAAAGTTCAATGTAAGTCGATGAGGGGAACACTTTAACTGTTAATAGGCCTTTCGTAGATCGATCGATCAATGCAACGTTGTTACGGGTAAAAGTAGTATTATTGATAGGCCTTTCGTAGATCGATCGATCAACTAAATGTTGTTACGGGTAAAAGGTAATATATTCTTGTCTAACGACTGTTTTATCTAGGTTCGAGCTTCTAATCGTCTTTCCTACTTATACCCGTAGTATGGCACCGGATTCGTCACGTGCAAGTCACGTGGGGTCGCACGTGAGTCATCGATTTGATTTAATAAATCGAACGCGTTCCTCTCTGTTCCAACAAATATATTAATTATATATTTATTCCACCATTTTACTTCAATGCGAGTTCCTAAACGTTCTTTGCTAAGCAATATTCTGTCGCGCGGGGAGAGGGAAGAGGCAACTATTACAAGGGAAATAAATGACATTTTGCGGTATATAATGGGAGTGTCGTGCTTATAGTCCATATTTGGCTGGGAGATAGAAATATAATTCATATTTCCCCATTGTTTCAAGTGTCATGTGCTCCTCTATAGCAGGGTAACTTAAGCTCCCGGATATCGGCAAAATGGCAGCACAAAAGAGGTGATCTTTAATTTGGCCACCTCCTCTGGGTGAAATTGCCCCATTTCGATGAAGCCTTTGCTGTGGATGCAATTTAACAAGCCGTAATTAGAGCGCACGTCGTCCATGTTTGCAAGCAGTGCAGACACGAGTTGAACCTTATCCTTCTCCGGCAAAAGAAAATGTACTCTAATATACTATTATAAAAAGGTATTATTAAAGGTGGTGAGACGTCATAGGTTGATCTTTACCAGGAGGTTTTATGTGCGTAATTCCATTCCCCGGACATACCTCTCTCAATTACTGGTATCGCAATCCTTGATCGAACTCGATTATATTTACAACGAAAATTACCCCCGAATATGTTAGTATATTATCTCAGCCCTTCAACTTCACTGCCGGCTTGCATTGCGAATAAGTTGTTATTATTCGGTCACCAAAACAAACTCGTTTAAACACAATTTCGACATAGCGGTCGATCTTAGATAGATGTTACACTTCGGGCCTGGCATCATCCGTAGGAATCGTCGTTTACCCTATCTACTCCCACCGACACCATGTGGGCTTTGTTCGAAGAGGTGGTTCAGTCGCTGCCAAATGCGCCCGCCGTACAGTTCGAGACGTCCGCGCCCTGGAGCTATGAAGAGCTGCATAAATCAGCCTCAAAGTTTGCTGAGCAGCTTCAGCGCGTGGTAAAATCTGGCCAACATGTTGCTGTCATGCTCGAACGCTCGCCAGCGCAAGTTGCTTCTATTTTAGCAATCGCCAAGATCGGCGCGGTCTACGTGCCTGTTGACCACAACCTCCCGCGAACAAGGGTCCATAGCATTGTTGCGAGCGTCGAGGATTGCGTCATTCTTTGCGACACAAACGGAAACGCCATCTTAGAGGAGAAGATGCCTCGTCTTCTCGTCACTGGGGAGGGAAGGAATCTCGCTATTCAGCCTTATCATCTGGCCTCCAATGCGCAAGCAACTTGTGTGGACCCTTCCGAGGACGACGTCGCCGCCGTTCTATTCACTTCGGGTAGCACAGGCAATGCAAAAGGAGTCCAGCTCACACACCGCAACCTGATTCTCCCAGCACGCTTTTTGGCCGAGCGGGAGAAGATTGGCCCGTCGAGCCGTGTCTTTCAATTCGCACGGTCATCTTTCGACGTGCACCTTATTGATATTATGTGTGCGCTTCTGCACGGTGGTCTACTCTTGCAAGTTTCCCAAGACAAGCTTATGACCGACACCGCTGGTTGGATGCGCCGCTTAGAGGTCAACACAGCCCACCTCACACCCAGCACAATCTCCATGTTGGACCCAGAGCAGTTGCCTGCTCTCCAGTACCTGGTCACCTGTGGCGAACCCGTCACTCGCGGTATTATAGACCGTTTTGCCAGCCGCGTGGTTTTGACGAACCTTTATGGGCCCTGTGAGGCGTCATCCGTGGTTGCAAAAACACTGCGCCCGGGAGATGACGTGAGTGTCATCGGGAGGCCGTCTCCCCACGCGTCAGTGATGGTGATCACGCCCGGCGGATACGCTGCCGCAGAGGGGACGACTGGAGAGATTGTGGTCAAAGGTGGCAGCGTCTTCAAGGGCTATTCCAACCGGGACGTACACCCCTGTTTTCTCGACGCCGTGTTGTTCCCTGGGATGCAGAGAGTTTCTGGCCCTTGGTATTGTACGGGGGACTATGGATACGTGGAACCATCATCGGGTAATGTGCACCTCGTTGGGCGTATGGATGATCAGGTCAAGGTCAACGGTCAGCGTGTGGAGCTCGGTGACATCGAAGCCGTCGTGTCACAGTACGTAGGCCGTTGCACTGTCCTGGCCCATTCTGTGGGTGGTCGAAGGCGCCTGTTCGCGGTCGTTTCCCGCAAGCGGGACTTGAGTCCTCCGGAGGAAGACGTTAGGCGGGATTTTGACGGTGCGGCACTTGAGAAAGTCGTCTTTAACGCCTGCAGCAAGTGTTTGCCGCCTTACATGATCCCGAGGACAATTGCTGTGCAGGCGATACCGCAATCCCCCAGCGGCAAGATTGACGCCAAAAAGATCCGGTCTTTTATAGAGTCGCTGCATCAGGGAGACGCACACTTTTTCAGGTCTGCCCACGACAGCAGTCTTCCCCTCCATCAGCGTATCACGGCGCTGGTGAGCGAAAGGCTCCAGCAGCATGTCCCGCGCGGCGATAGCCTTTTAGAATGGGGCTTCACCTCTGTCGACGCCACCGCTCTCATCAAATCGGCCTTGGATATATCCGGCCGCGAGATTCGATTTCGAGACTTTATGGCTGACCCTTCGATAGACGGTATTTGCCGACTCATCGAGTCGGCTGAAACAAGAGAAAAGGGAGTATCCAGAGCAGCACAGGTACACACTGCCATGGAGAATTTTGTGTGTGAATCATGGTATCGACCTACGCTTGCCCAGGAGAGCCTCTTTCGCGCATCTCAGATGTGCGGTCACCACGCATATATTTGCTCCTTTGCATTCGAGATTCTCTCTCCGATCGATGTGGGCCGTTTGATACGTTCGGTCGAGAGCGTATACGGGCGACATGATGCCTTTAATACTTCATTTTCAGACGAACACGTACCTACAGGGGCGGAGGACCCTTGTATCATGGCCCGTGTCCGAAATCGAGACTTCTGGGCCCGGAGTCGCTCTAGAACCGTATCATACCGAGAGGTTGAGCATCTCATGACCGCAACCCAGAAAAAAAGCGTTGCCGACCTGCTTCTGGCCGCGTTCCAGGCCGATCATCCGCAGGAAAAGTCATTGGATTTGGCAGTCGATCCCCCAGCTTGGATGACCCTTTACGCTGCCGACGAAAAAGGCAGCAGCTGGTTGGCTGTGTTTAAATTCCATCATCTCGTTATTGACCTACACTCCTTCCAGCGGTTCTGGTCGGATGTCATTACAGCATACCGCCAGGGCCCTGAGGACTTCGCTCGCGCTACGCCAACACCGCCTCTTTCGTTTCGTCATTTCGCCGAAATGTATCGGGCGCAGGTTCTTGCGCGTCGAGATCGAGATATGGAGTGGTGGACCGAGAGGGCGCGTAATTTTGCCCCTGAACCTATCCTACAGCATGCTGACCATGGCGATGATGACAAGAGTTCCGGGGAAGACTACGCAGCATCCATGCTTTGGCAACCAATGTCAACCCAGATCGTTGCTCAGTTCCTCAGCAATCGTCCGGCTGGCACAACAGCTTTCGGGCGATGGCTGGGGCTGTGTCAGATATTCATGTATCGGCTCACCGGCGCAGCGCGTTTCCTGATGGGTGTGCCCGGCTCAGTCCGCACCGAGCAGCCAAGGTTTTCTGACGTTGTTGGCTACGGCATCACCCTCGGCGTTTTGCCCGTATCCATCCCTGCCGAGGACCATGTACGGGTCGCCGATTTTTTAAACGCAGCAGCACGCGATTATTGGGACTGCCATGAGCACGACCAAGCGATCGAGGATGTTGTTCGTTGCTTTCCTGCAAGGCCATCAGCGTATTCGCGCGTGTCACCGGAGCCGGCAAAGATCAACTTCCAGTTCGCGTACGAGGACGGCGCCAGGCTTCAAGGCCGGCAAGAAATCGAGCATGGATGCTCGGGCAGTGATGGACCGGCCATCGTGTACAAACCGCTGGATGTTCCGCCTCCCAATAGCCACTACGCCCTTGTGATCCACGTCGATGACTCGGCTGTGTCACCACGTGTGGGTTTTCACTACCAGACAAGATCCTTCGACGAAAGGGGTCTCCACTCCATTGTCGCGCTTTTTGAAGACACTCTGGCGGCCGTCACAAAGGGCGGCAACGATCTGCGCATCCGAGACCTACGGCCAGACCGACCACTTTACCCTGTTACCTACGCCGCGAATCCTACAAGTGTACATCAAGTAGACGCGTCTCCCAGTTTGAGCCTGGGTACATCTCCATCACAGCCGTCACAGCCGTCACAGCCGTCACAGCCGTCACAGCCGTCGCTGATGCAGATTCTGAAGGAATGCTGGGCGGATATTCTTGGCGGCAGTCCCAACAGCCTGCAAGATGACCGCTCTTTTTTCAGGTCGGGCGGTGATAGCATTTCTGTCATTAGGTTTTGTTCAAAGGCCAGGGCCAAGGGCGTTGTCGGATGTACGGTTGGTAAAGTCTACGCCTCGCCGACTCTGGCGCAGATGGCCAAGGCGTTTCGACTAAAGGAGGCCCTAACCACAGCCCTGCCGATGCCTCAATTATGCCTTGGGCCGCAGGAGAGCTTGCAGGAGGGGCCTGTACAAGGAAGAAGCCTTGTTGGCTCTCAGTTACCCACAGCAATAAGTGCTGCTGCCAAAGTATTTCCGCTACTCAACATGTCCTCGGTAGGCGGTGCACTTGAGGCGGCCGGTATTGCCCACAGTGATGTAGAGGCTGTGTACCCCGCAACGCCCATGCAATCTGCCATGATCTGGCACATGAGGTCGACCCCGGGCACATATGTAGTCCAGCACATCCTCCGGATTGAAGGTTCAGTCAACTGTGGGCGCCTCGAAAAAGCCTGGGAGAGGGTGGTCGCCGCCCATCCTGCTTTGCGCACCGTGTTTGTCGAGTCCCCCAAGGCAACCGGTGACACGCCTTACTTCGGAATCGAACTCAAACAAGGCAAAGACAGTGTAGTATGCACAACACTACAACACCCGCTTGTCGCGGCGGAGATGGAGGATTTTCTCCTGAAAGATCGTCAATCTGGATTCCCCGTGGCGTCCAAAACAGCTTGTCGACTTGTGCTGGTCAGACAAAGTGGCGCGGTGGACGGGAACTACACGATGATCTTGACGATGAACCATGCCTCGATCGACGGCTGGAGCGTTGGTAAAATTCTTGCGGACCTACAGGATGCATATGAGGGCATAAAGATTCGGGACGGCTCTTCTTTTTCACCAAACGTTGCGCACATGTTTGGCGCCGACCAAACTCAGGCCCGAGTATTCTGGCAGTCATACCTGAGTAACGCGTTAGTACCAAAGCCGGGCTCTGGCTTCTCAGACGAATACGGTTCCGAATCGCAGCCGGTTATTCAGGTGGCTCGGATCACACCCGAAAATTCCATCGGTGCTAATTCTCTTCGTCTCGCTGCATCAGCGTTAAATACCACACCCTTCACGCTCGTCCAATGTGCGTTCTCCATGGCTATAAGCTGCAGAGCCCCTACCCCAGCCACATGTTCAACAAAGACGAAGGTGATGTTTTGGACGACGATAAGTGGGCGCGGGTATCGAGAAGGCGACGCAGAAGCAGTTGGCAATTTCATCAATACGATCCCCTGCGTTGTTCACCAACCAGGCCACGATGCCGAGTTGCGGCTCGCTGACTGGCTGCGGCAGGAGCAAGATGCCTTCGGAGGCGCTGTCACGCACAGTCACTTTCCAGTTTCGGAAACTATGAGCTTCCTGGACCCAGGCGATGCAACCGTGAATGCTCTTCTCGTGTTTTCGAACCAAAGTGGACTTGACTCGGCCTCAGCCAGAAGAAGCCTGCGCATAAGCCATGCCGGGGGTCATGATTATTCCAACGTGGCTTACACTGTCGTTGTCACGCCAACCAAGGACAAAGTTGAATTCCTCGCCAAATATGACGCGAGACTAGTCAGCGAAGGCGAGGCCATGAAGATACTTGCGCGTACGGCGGCACTTGTCAACTCCATGGTATCCATGGCGGAGTCCAGTCACAACGGTGCGCTCCCGTCGGTGTGTCGTCTCGCCCATCCGGAACTGGATCACCCGGCCAAACACCACGTGCAAAGCCAGGTGCGGTCGTTCAAGGATTTTATGGCTCAAGCGTCGTGTTCAAAAGATACGCTTGTTTCGCTTTTCAAAAATGCAGTCAAATCACACCCGTCTGCTGCGGCCATTGAGAGTGCCTCCTTCTCCATGACTTATGCGGAACTGGACCGTGCTTCCGACCGCGTTGCGGTGCACATGCTGACAGAGATGGACCTCAGGCGAGGTCTTGTGGCCCTGTTCTTCCCTCGCTCCGTGTTCATGATCATTGCCATGTTGGGAACCCTTAAAGCCGGTCTTGCATACTGCCCGATTGAGTGGGAAGCCCCGCCGGCCCGCGTGGCCCGTCTGCTGCGGCAGCTCAACGTCTCGACCATTGTCAGCAACAACCACGGCTTCGAAATGCTCTCGTCGCTGGACGCCGTGATTGAGGCTATCAACGTTGACCGTATCATGGCTCTGGGCATTCATCCTCCAACGGCACGTCCAAAAACCGCTCTCCCGCCTATTATATCGCCTGATTCAACTTGTTATGTCATGCTGACCTCGGGCTCGACGGGAACACCCAAGCCCGCCATCCTAACGCATCGTGCCGTCACCAGCGCTGTGCAGCAGGCCGTCAAGGCCTATGCACTGGGGCCTTCATCACGCGTCTTGTTGTGTGCAAACTATATATTTGACGCCTCGGCGACTGATATTTATGGGTCTCTTATAACCGGAGCGACGCTGGTGCTACGGTCAGATAATGAGCTCCGAACCGACTTGGCAGCCACGGTGTTGGCCTACCGCATTAACTGGCTGCACGTCACGCCCACGGTGTTCAAGTTTATGAGCCCGTCCGCGGCATATGGGCTTCGGACCGTCGTTCTCGGCGGCGAGATGTTGCATCGCAGCCTAGTCAGGTCGTTGACGGCGCACGTTCCTCTTGTCATTGGCGCCTACGGCCCCACCGAGACAGCTATCCAGGTTCTCGTATCCCCCGTTGCAGGCGCTCGAGGAGGAGATGATGACGATGTGGTGGTATACGATGCACTCCCGGGGAATTTGGTTGTGCTGGCTGACCAGCGAGGCGAGCTTTGTTACATCAACGAGCCGGGAGAGATTCTTGTCGCCGGCGTTCAGGTCTTTGCCGGTTACGAAGGAGAGGTTGCCAGCGCATCCCAGGAGTACTTCATCGAGCTGCGAGACTTTCCAGGCCTCAAGTTCTATCGTACGGGGGACTTGGCTCGCTGGTTGCCCGACATGCGCATCCAGATCCTAGGAAGGCGGGATGCCCAGCTCAAGGTGGCTGGGATGCGCATCCACCCTGCCGAGATTGAAACCGTGCTCGAGTCGCACCCGGATGTGTTGAGGGCTTCTGTCGCTTCCTGCAGTGGGAGACTGTGTGCCATGGTGCAAGCCAAAGACTGTGCATCACCAAGCCTCGAGGGACGGGATCTCGCCGCCTTTTGCAGGACAATTCTCCCTGGGCGTTTAGTGCCTTCGTTCATTTCATCTGTGGATAGGTTGCCGGTTCTGCCCAGCCAAAAGATAGACCGGGCCAAAGTGTTGGCCATGATTGAGCAGCATTTGGCTCAAGATGGCGCGTCGGCGGACTCCAGACACCTCTCCAGGGCAGAAGCTGCCCTGTGGAGTCTTGTTCTCCAAGTAACAAGCGCGTCTTCCGGCGCTTCGGTCCCCGACCCAAACACGGCCCTCAGCGATCACGGAGTTGATTCTCTGGGCTTCATACAGCTGCGTGGGATACTTGCCCGGGATTTCGGAGTAGTGGCAAGCTACTCGGAGCTCAGGAAAAAGGGAACCATCCGTGCCATAGCTGCCCTTATCCCGAGTGACAGGATCCCTCAAGAAAAGTCAACAAGGACGCGGCAAACACCAGCTGACATGCAGGTTCTGGCCCACAACGAAGACCGTCAAAAGGCCAAGAGAGTGGGCAGTTTCCCAGCCCTCCCAAGCCAGCGCACAGCGTGGGTTGCCCAGCAGAGCTTGCGTGACAGCCGCTACAATGTGCAACGGGTCGCCGAGATCCGAAACTTCCATGGCTCACGCGTACTGGACGGACTTATGAAGGTCGTGTCGGCCGTGGACCTGTTCCGCACTGTTTTCAAGTTTGATGCAAAGCATTGCTGCCTGCAGCAGGTGCTGCTGCCACAGCCCAACGTTAGCGTCGAATATACAGTGATTCGCGAGGGTGAGGACCCCATGAGCATAATCAGGGAAACCATAAGCAGCGACACCTTCGTCTTCGACCTGGAAAAGGGCCCCATGGCCAAGTGGAAGGTCTTCGAGGCGCCGGAGAACGGTACTCCAAGAGTGTTTCTGTACAGCAACATTCATCACATCCTCGTGGATGCGCACACAACACATCAGCTCGGCCAACTTTTGGGCCAAGCCATGCAAGACCAACCATTGCGCCTGCCTACCACTCACGCTGTGGATCTCGCGCTCGAGCTCCAGAAGAGGGAGGTTCAGCAAGCAAAGGACATGGATCGGTGGAAGTTCACGTTGCGCGGCGCGCGCAAATTCGAAAGTGTATTTTGTTCAACGACGCCAAAGTCCTGTCATAACAAGTCTTTCGGATCCGTGCTACGTACCGTATCATTACCGACCATGGGTCAAAAAGGGTTAATGGAACCCTTTTTAGCCACCTTTCTCCTCCTCATACATCACTATACAGGGTCAGACGATGTCACCATTACTACCCCGGTGTCCTCGCGTGGATCGGTGCCGGAATTCAGCACCGTCCTCGGTAACCTTACCAACGCCGTGTTTTTACGCAGCCAGATATTTGCGACGGATACGGTGGAGTCTTTTGCCAGACGCGTTTGTGCGGCCATTGAATTTGCCATTGAGGCAAATCAACCCCTGGAAGCTGTAGCGTCAGCCTGCGGACTAGTATTGAGGGACCATTCGGTGCAATTTGTGTTGCATGACGAGCGTCGCACTCGCTGCGATGGATACGTGACCGACATCTCAGTCGAGACGCTGCAGTCATTCACGCAATCGTCAAAGCCCAAGGTTAATCTAGCCTGGCACGTCTTCGTCCGTGACGAAACTTCCTTCGAGCTGCTCATCGAGTACGAAACTACGCAACATAATCAAGCCTGGATACAGTCAGCCGCTGATGTGTACAAAACCCTGGTGGAGCGACTGGCAAGCGCTGAATTTGCACAGCATCACCCGAGCTCTGTGCTCGCAGAACTAAAGGAGTTGGTCGCCCTTGAACCCGAATCGTCCAGACACAGCACTCACTCGGATCAAGAGCCGCTGAGCGCTAGTTCTAGCTGGTCCAGCAACGACGGCCAAATCCAGACCCCAAGCCAATCTTGCATGTCTTGGCAATCAGTTAATCATGAGCATGACGACGACGACGATATAAGAAATAAGTGTTCTGACGAGACTCAGGTCCCACCAACCAGCCAAGCTGTAAAGAACGGGCATGATTTCGAGGTGTTGCTTACCAAAACCTTGCAGGAAACACTCGGCGCCCCGACCATTGACCCCGAGAAACCGTTCCATGAACTCGGCCTGGACTCTTTTGGCGCCATGGCGTTTATTTCAAACATATATGAGGTAGCACCAGAACTCGAGGTCAATATTGGGGATATAATGGAACATCAAACCATACAAAACCTAGCCCGATGGCTCGCAGGTTCAATGGACGAATCGGCCACCGAGGCCGGTGAAGATCAAAAGAACTCGCAACGAGTGCCTCATCAAGACGCTTGCCCCGACGACCAGCAGAGACAGATCGCTCCCGCAAGCCACATTCAGCGCCTATTTTACCTCCTGCAAGAGCAGCTGGGCGACACCACATATTCAGTGCCCGCGTTGTACCGCGTGCATGAAATCCCCATAGTCGCCGTGCTCGCAGCAGCCCAAGCCATTGCAAATACGCACGACGTTTTCCGCACCACCTTTGACGTTGAGGACGACGAGATTCTGCAGGTAGTGAACGCCAACCCCGATCACAAATATTCACTGTACGATTTCAGCAGTCGACCAGACCTTGCCGTGAGCATCCAAGAGATGCGTAGGATATGCCACCAAGACTGCGGTACCCTTTTCGACCTCACAACAGGGCCCCTCGTCCGCTTCCATGGCTTTCTGTTGCCTGACCGGTCGCAGTTCTTTTTCGTCAACTTCCACCACATCATTGTCGACGAGCAGTCCCTCGGTTGCTTTATCAAGCATGTCGAGGCCGTTGCCACGGGGCGCCAGTCTGTTCACGAGGCAATCCCCAAAGCTTCGTACCTGGACGTGACTAGGCGACAAAACAAACTGCTACAGGATCCCGCCCATTTAGCCAAAGCCACCGATTTTTGGCGCCGCGCACTGAGCGACGACAAAAGCCATGTCGCCTGGGGGGGTGTCGATACTAAAGATCCGTCTCTGTCCATCTTCCAGCCCGCCAAGTTTGTCAAGCGTGCCATGACTCTAGGCGGCGACTCGGCCGGCTGGGCGTACCCGCTTGGCGCCACGAGCTTCGGGGCTCACTTGTTTGCTCTGCAGCTGCTTTTGGCACTGCGAAAGGGCAATAGCACAAATACCATGCTTATCCCGGCAACCTGCCGCAACCCACGGTTCGGCGAGCAGGATATGTATGGTTCCTTTGTGAACACGCTGCCCGTACCACTGGAGCTCCATCATGACCAAGACCTACGCGAAAACTTGGCACGCTTCAACCGCACCCTGGGTGGCGTTCTCAGCTATGCCCATATTCCTAGTCAGATGATTATGGACATGTCTGGTCGCAAATTTGGGCAATTCGACATGATGTTCGTATATCACGAGTCATGTGCTCCGTCCGAAAGCAGTAGACGGACGGAGCCAAAACGGCGCCCTAAGCTTGAGAGGGCTATGGAGATGTTGCCTGCGTCGCCGCCCACGACGGCCAAGTTTCCTGTGACACTTAACCTAAACAAGGTGTTCAACTCGGAGGAATGCACGACATTGCTGCAGATATATGTCGAATACAACCCAGGTCTGGTAGATGAGGCAAGCGCTGCTTTGTTCTGTCGGCAGTTCGAGCGCCTGCTTGGGCTTCTGAACGGTAGGGACACGGCGGCCCTCTCAATCGGCAGTCTGTCAGCGGTGCTTGACGATGCGTCCTCGCCAGCGGTGCCCCCTCATTTCCACGGTCGGGTGGATACAGCGCTTGCAAGGGAGAATTTCATCGATGTGCAGATTCTCGAGCAGGCAGAGCGCACACCGGAAGCTCTGGCGGCGGTTTTCGAGAATGATGTGGCCAGGGCGACATACCGGGAACTCGCAGACATGGTGTACAACGCACGCCACATTATATCCTCTGCCAAGGGAGGAGGCATTGCACATTGCACGTCCCTGCGTGGCAAACGGATTGCAGTCGTGGGCGACGTTTCAATCGAACGGCTAGCCGTCCTGATTGCCGTTATGAGTCTGGGAGCAGCTTACATCCCTATCGACCTAGCAAACCCTCTCGACTGGAACAAGACAATTGTAAAAGATTGCGATCCATGCTGCATGGTATTCATGCCGGAAGAAGCAGGGTCCCAGCGGGAAGATTCCAGCGCCAACCTCTGGTCTTACATGGGAGAGTCTGTCCCCACATGTACCCGCGTCCGCATCCCAGCTGGGCTCCACGCTTATGGGCCTTTCAAGAATAGAAACATGTTGTTCCCGGTCCAGGATCGTTCCGACAACGACATAGCATACGTTCTTTACACCTCAGGCTCGACAGGCGTCCCCAAAGGCGTGCCAATCAAGCATGGCGGACTCAAGAATTCGGTCGCTGAACACCGGCGCTGTTGCATGTTTTCAACAGCAACCCGGCTTCTCGGAGTCGCCCCTTGGACCTTTGACGTCTCGGTGGTAGACATGTTCGGCCCGTTGAGCATCGGGGCGCAGCTTGTTTTGGGTCGTCGCGATTATATTCTTTCGGACCTCACCGGCGTGGTACAGTACCATTCCGTTTCCCATATCAGCACGACGCCGACCGTTGCATCTCTGCTCGACCCGGACGAGGTGCCCACTATCAAATCACTCGCATTAGGAGGCGAACCCATGACAAAAGCAACTCGTGACGCGTGGGCGCCTCGAATTATGCTGTTGAACGTCTACGGCCCGACCGAGGCGACGGTTGACGTTATCACGCGACGCTGCTACCCCGATACACCCATTTCCAATATCGGTCGCCCTCTGGCCAATGTACAAGCGTACATCCTGGACGATTCGGCGGAGTTGCAGCAGGTACCTGCGGGCGAGGTTGGACAACTCGCCCTGGGCGGCGTACAAGTGTCACCAGGCTATCTGCGGGATCCACCGGGCCGCCCGTGCCCTTTTATCCAGCACATAAAATATGGCCCGTTGTACCTAACGGGCGATCTTGCCAGCTTCGAACCAGACGGTACCATTGTATGCAAGGGGCGTATGGACAATATGATAAACCTGCGAGGGTTGCGCGTCGAGCTTGGAGCAGTGGAATCAGTCGCCGAGGAAGTGCTAGTCGGTCGGACAGGGGCTGGAAAATGTGTCACATCCAAGCTGCTCAAAAACGGCAGCGCCCAGGAGGTCCGGGTTGCCCTCTTCTGTGCTGCTGAGGATACCACAACTGCTGATGCCGATACAAGAATTAAGATCGGCACGGTTACGGCACGTCAAACTGTTACGGCCAAGCAGCAGGAGTTGATTTCCGAAATGAAAGCAGCTGTTCTCAAAAAGCTTCCCAAGTACTTCCTGCCCGACTATTGGGTGCCGGTCGACGGTTTCCCCCGGAACAAAAACCAAAAGCTAGACAGGAAACAAGTTCAGGCGTTCGTAAACGGCCTGAGCGATGTCCAATTGGAGGCATGGCATTTGGATAATTATGCCAGCGCGGGCCATCTGATGGAGCAGCAGGGAGGGGAAGCCACAATGGCAAAACCTCCTAGCCCCCAACCGTTGTCAGGGCGTACAATCGCATCAACATCAACATCACCACGATCAGCGTCCACCGATCTTGTGATCGCCGCCTTTGAGAAGATACTTGGCGCCGGGAAAGCGATCGATGCGGAAACTAACTTTTTTGCGGTCGGAGGCGATTCCATTTCGGTAATCCGCTTGTGCACAGCTTTGCGTGCAGCCGTCGTGGCGGCTGGCCTGGGCAAGATTACCCTGAGGGTACGCGATATCTATGCCGTGCCAACCCCGGAGGAGCTGGCCGGCATTATCGATAAACAAACGGGCAAAAATGTTGATTCGGGCGGTCGTCAAGTAAGTTGTTAATTCAAATAAATCTGTGTCGATAAGGTCGGACCAAAGATCAAAGTGTGGGAGAAGGGGGGGTGGGTTCGTGGTGCTGGGGAGAAAGTTATTCAGATTGCATTAATTGGTGGCAGCGGCCGGTTTAATTAAAATAGGGGTTCCAACAGTATCCAATCCGCGAGAGAGAGAAAAAAAGGGGAAAAAAAGAAGAAAAAAAGAAAAAAACAGGGACATTTTCAAACTAATTATCTTTTTTTACGGCTGGGCCTGGGAGCGTCGGCGATATTCAAGTTTGTTTGGGGGTTGAATCTTAGGCTAATACCAACAAATTACATTACACAGTTGAAAAAGCCGACACCGCCAGACACGTTTCCAATCACGCCCATCATGGATTATTTCTTACGCACTGGCCGAGCAAATATAAACTGGTTTAACCAGGGGCACGCCTTCCAGCTGGCGCCAGGCTTGACTTTTGATGACTTTCTCGCGGCGTGGCGGAGGGTGGTCAAGATGCACCCCATGTTGAGAATGAGGCTTGTAACACCACCAGGCCAAGATCCAAAAGCCCTTGCTAGGCTCTCCATCGCCGAAGCAGAAGACGCCAACGTCAAGATTTCCAGGCGGGTATTGGGCAGCTTGGCCGACCTTGAGAGTGAAACGCATATAATGCAGGGCAGCTTGGACATTGAGCACGGCCCTATTTCCGGCATAGTTGGCGAGTTTAGGGATGGCAGCCGTGTGTACTGTTCAGCCGTCGTCCATCATATGGCCATAGATGTTGTGTCTTGGCACATTGTATGCGAGGATATGGAAAACTTGCTGCGCAGACGCGAACCTGAGCCCGAAGTATCTTCCTTCAAGGACTGGGCCGAGGAGCTCTTCTCGCGCCGGCCCAGCCACCTGATAGAAAGTTGCGATATACGCAGCAGGACCGGTTTTAACCTTTTTGTGGAGGACACATCGTGTCTGGAAAAGAACACGCACGCGACCGGGTTCTTCCTCAACGTCAAAGCGCCTTTGCACGTCGTTCAAGCTGCAGAAAAGTATGGCGTTGACACGGTGGACCTGATTCTAGCTACCCTGGTGTGCGCATTTGGACGCTGGCGCGACATGGACGGCGTCCAGCTTGTGTTCGAGTCCCACGGCCGCGAACTCAGCCATGAAAAGCTGGATCTCGCTTCGACGGTGGGGTGGTTTACTTACATAATACCCATCTTGTTCCAGTTACCAGATCCGTCCTCGGTATCCATCCCCAAGTATTTTGCACATGTGCACGAGACGCGCGTCGGGTCCATGGCCCGAGCCGATTTTGCCGCGCCTATCCTCCCTGTCGGAGGCTGCAGCTCTCAAGAGCCTGAATGCCTGGCAGTGCTTAATTATCTTGGTCACAACACGAGTGGAAGTGCCGATAGGGCACTCCGACGCGCCAACGAGGTAAACATGGGTAGCTGGGAAGATCCGCTCAACAAACGTCCGTTCGTTTTCGAGTTTGAGAGCAGCATTGACGATGATTGTGTCAACCTCGGCGTCTTCTTCAGCCGGGCTATCCATACCGAGGCGGACATGCACAAACTGTTAAGCCTCTGGGACTCGACACTGCGTGAGTTCGCAACGGGCAGCTGGATAGTGGATGGCCTGTTGGACAAGGCAGCACAACCTCGGTGGATTCCTCAGGAACTAACGCCGCACCGGGATGCTCTCGAGGCGGCGCTGAGGAAGCACAAAATCCAACCCAGCCAAGTTGAGCGCCTTGTGCCAGCCACGGATATACAGGCAGCCATGGTCCTCGCGAGCCTGGGATCCCGCTCCTACATGCACAGTTACGACTACGATGTGGAGGTGCCGGATTCGAAGAAATTATGCGCTGCCTGGGCCGCCATTTTCAGGCGTCACTCCATCTTCCGCACCGTTTTCTTGCCGGTAGCACGAAGTGTTTCCGCTGCCCCCAACACAAACCTGCTGCAGGTGGTGCTCAAAGCGGACTCTGTAGCCGATGACCAAATCGTTGCCATGGGTCCTCCGCCTCCCAAGATGCGGGCAGCATACGGACAAATCCTCAGCAAGATTTTCCTCTACCAGGTCGACGGCAAAAAGCGGATCACCTGGTTCTGCCATCACGCATATATGGATTAATGGTTACGATTTATTGTTTTTAAGGATCTTGAAGCCTTCTACCGGGGATCCCTACCCATCACCTGTCCCGCCCCTCAGTTTGCCGACGTTGCCCAGCACCAGAGTTCAATGGCCGGGCAGGTAAGCCAGGAGGAGCACCTCGAATTTTGGACAAGGTATCTGAAAGATGTTGAAGACGGTGGTATACTCGTGGACCATTCCATTGACCCAGTCATGCAGAAGCAGCTGGCGGAAGACCGACACCAAAAAGTCCGGCTCGACTTGGACCTGCAGCGCCTCGTCACTGTTGCAGCTCAACGCAGAACCAGCGTGCTCAACATAGTTCGCGCATCATGGGCGCTGGTTCTGGCCGCGTACGGAAGCAGTCAGGATGTGGTGTTTGGCACGGTCTCGGCAGGAAGAGGCATCGACGTGCCGGGGGTAGACGTCGCCGGTGTGGTCGGGCCTCTACTTGGCACCTCCCTTCTGAGGGTCAAGGTGGATTGGACGGCAACAGTTGATGAATTTGTCGATGCTGTGACGGATACATGCATGGATGTAGCCGAGCATGAGCTAGGCTTGTCGCTTCGGAAGATTTTGGCGGCGGGAACGGCAGGTCGGAAGGGTTCAGGAGGAGCCCTGTTCAATACGTCCATTATGATGCCTGTTGTGGGGAAACCCCGTCTGGCAAACCAAGGCGAGGAGAAGCCCCGCGAGCAGGAATCGTTCAAGATGACGGCCCGAGATAGAGACGAGGTGACTGACATGCCCCTTATCGTGACGGTCGAGCCTGGCGTCAGCGTCCCCAAAACAACCGTCATCTCAGGTCGCATGCACGGCCGTGATTTTGACGACAAATACATCGGGCGCCTATTGCGCAGCCTTGGCTGTGTGTTGAGCTCATTTGCGACCGCTCTTGAGTACAACAGTACTGTAGCTCAAAAGATACCGGAACGGACTGCAATTCGACTGTGCGACATTGACCTACTCGACAAAGAGCACGCGACCCAGATCGAACAATATGCCACGGGGCCAGAATATCCCCCGGATGCCGAGTTGACCTGCTGGGATATTCTCGACATGCGAGCGCGCAAGTCTCCTCGCAGCGTCGCAATCGAGTTTCACACTGCCAAGGCAAAAGGAAAGGCGCGCACCATCACCTACAGCGCACTGCACGAGCTAGCCGAGAAGGGAGCAGCAGGACTGGCTCTGCAAACCTCGACCCTCGGCAAAACGCTGCATGGAGAGCGAGTAGCTCTTTATCTGGACAAGTCCATCGAAACGGTAGCCACCATCTTTGCTGCGCACCGTCTCTGCGCAACCTATGTCCCGCTTGACATCGAAAGCCCTCCATCGAGGATCCGCGACCTTGTCGGATCAATCCGCCCGGCCGCCGTGGTTTGTGAGCTCAAGGACAAGCAGCTGCTCTCGGGTCTGCTGGGTTCAGAAACGATAGTGGTGACAATCCAGGACATATTTGGGGGGACGGCCGGTGGTGCGGCGGGCAGCAAAGGTCGTTTGGAATCGACTCGACCCAAGCTTGACGAGGTTGCTGCTATTCTATTTACCTCGGGAAGCACAGGTTTGCCCAAGGGCGTTCTAATGCCGCATCGCCAAGCCGCAGGCTTCGGAGTCATGATGGCCTCGGCGCTACAGTACCGCACTTCTGATCGCGTCTTCGCCTTTGCTCGAATGCTCTTCGATGTGGCGCTCACCGACATCTTTGGGACATTCTACGCCGGAGCCACGCTGCTGTTGGCTCCGCATGCTGAGTGTGTGAGCCGTCTCCTGCCGCTCCTTCAAAGCACGCGTGCCACGTGCGTTTTCTGTACGCCCAGCGTCGCTGGGCTGTTGCCGGGACCGGACCGCACTCCGCTCCTCCGCTGCATGTGGATAGCTGGCGAAAGAGCGACAGAGGCCGTGATCAAAAAGTGGACCTGCCCTCGTCGTGACGGAACTAAGCAAGCCGTGCGTCTCGTTAACGGCTACGGTCCTACCGAGGGCGTAGTCATCACTTGGAAGCTGTGCAGACCGAATACCGATGGATCGTGTGTCGGGCGTCCTGCGATGGGCATGAAGGTGCGCATCCTGGACGAATATATGCGACCTGTGCCCATCGGCACCAAGGGGCTTATCTGGTGCTCGGGGCGTCAACTAAGCCTCGGCTATTTCGGGCGAAAAGATGCCACTGATGCCGTATTTCGTCCAGATCCGTGGAATGCCGGGAACGAGCTTATTTACAACACTGGTGATATCGGCGCTTACAATGCCGAGGGCGAATTGCTCTACTTTTCGCGGAATGATCGCCAGGTCAAAATCCATGGGCAACGGACCGAGCTTGGCGAGATCGAGAGCCTGCTCGGGTCAAATGATGAGCAAGTAGTTGTTATTCTCTTCAACAACGGCCAAGGGAACAACAACTCGCCGAGATTAATAGGCTTTCACGCCGCCAACAGTCCAGCTCGAGACCACACCGTGGATGGGGCCTGTGAAGTCAAAGAAGACACCAGCCCTATAGGGCAAGCTCGCACCCAAATGCTCCAAGCACGAGCCCGCGATAAACTTGCGCCGTTCATAGTGCCCAACATGCTCATCGCCATCACAGCTATGCCGCTAAATTCCAACGGCAAGGTTAACCAATCAAAGCTCAAGTCTTTCTATGCAGCACGCCAAGGGGCCAGTCCCTTGTCGGTCAATCTTCCTAGTCCTTCTACCATCGAGGCGCACAAACCTGGTTCGAAGGATTTGGAATATCCCACCCCGCCGAATGATGCTCTAGCGGACTGCCTCGTGCACTTTCGGTCACGTAAAAGCTCTGGGCCAACCCAGCAAAGAACCATCTATGGACTCTTCGCCGTCACAGGCCTATCAAGGCAATATCGCGCCATCGCTGAGAGACTAACTCCGGACTTCAACCTTGTTGGCGTCGACAACATATTCCGTGACCAGCCAAAGCACTACCCCTCCATCGCCGGAGCAATGGCTGCCGACCATGCAGCCGCCATTCTTCATCACCTTTACCCCGTGGACGGTGGGCCGTGGTGGAATAGTGTGACTGAGGCGCCCCATGCTTCTCACTCGCACTGGGAATCTGCGCCGGGTCTGGAGGACGGGAAGAACTCGATTGCATTCATGTCCACATTGTGGCGCTGGGCTAGCCCAGGAACCAACGGGGGACTAAGCTGTGGATGGACATGTACGGGGTGTTCGCCGGCTTTTCGAAGCTTTCTACTCGCACTAGGGACGTACACCGGGGCAGATGATGTCGTCGGCATGTTAGGCGGAAGAGACGCTATTTTAGCCGGAGAGGACGGATGCGCGCGTCGGTCTACCAAGAGGCCTTTTTGTGGATGCGGTAGGCTTAAGGTGCAAACCTTGTATTTACGTGGCAGGCTGGGTATCCAGCGACTAGGAGGGCTCTAGCTGGCCTGTCCGTTAGAGGGTCTGGTCCAACCCTGTGACTATAGTTTACTGTAGGAAATGCAAGGATGAGGACCGGCCACGGCGATTTCAAAGCCTACCATGACCGTTTCAACCACCAGGATGCAAACACCTCGTGTGCCTGGTGCTGGAAGCGGACCTCCCCTGAACACCCGGTGCACTGCCGCTTTTCGTGGGCGGTGTGGAGAAACTGGCCGTGGCCTGACAACGACCGGCCGGTCGGGCCGCCAGACCGCGCCCAACGCCGCAAATTCTTCCAGACAAGCCTCGGGCAACCGACAAGCTTTCAGGCGTTTTCGATAGCCACCAACTACTTCAGCGCCCGCCCCAGAGCGGCCCGCCAGCGCCCCGCGCGCCACGAACGCACTTTACGCCTAGGGACACCGATCGTAAACGACTCGAACTCTGACGAGGAATAGACTTACTGCCTTTTCACCCACACTTCACGGCACAAGCCGTCAGACGAACCCTCCGTGCACCTTAGGCACGGGGTCGCGTCAGTGAACTAACCCCCTAAGCAGGACCGGGCCCGAACCCGGTCAGGCACGATCCGCCTCTGCCCTCCTTGTTTTCCCCCTGTGTAAATAAAGAAGATAGAACGCGCGCCGAGATACCCCTCGGGAGGTTGCTAACGGCCGGCTAACAAGCCGGGCCGAGCCCGGCGTTAACTAATACTACTACTACTACTACTACTACTACTTCTTCATCACCGACGCAGTTTAGGCAAGGAAAATGATCCGGAGCCCGTCCTGCTCTTTGGCTATTCATTTTCTGGGACCCTTGCTTGGGAGATTGCGCGAGAGCTTCTCGGACGTGGCCATCGGGTGCAAATCGTCATGGTCGACGCCGACGCCCGCCCGCGCCCCCCGAAAGACTACGAACAATTCCCGGATGAAGCTTTGGAGCGGTACCTCGAGCTGCCCAGTGAGGAAACCATCAAGCAAATAAGAGCCCTGGAGATTGATGAGGGAGACGAGATGGCTGTACATCGGAGGAATGTCCTGAGCCAGAGCCGCCACAACATGCGCCTCTGCGACGAATGCGTGCCGGGTCCAATGGGCTCTGGCTGCAAAGTTTGCCTGGTGAAGTTATGCTGCAATCCCTCCAGCTCGCAGGGAACAGCGGCGCCCTCGGCTGCTGCGCGCGACAACTGTGGTGGCGAGTGTGCGAGTCCTAACGGGTTCGATAAATTTATCCCCAGCATGCGCGTGCGGTGCTTGCAGGCCATCGACCACTACCGAATGCTCTCTGACGATTCCAGCATAAAAGCTATTGCAAAGGTGCTAATGGAACTTTTCGGCTGAGGTTAGCATGACAAAGATAATCAGCATTCGTATAATCGATGTATTGTTTCGGCTACTCTCTTTTGTATTTTGTAGAAAACTGTTGAGATATGCACTAGATTAGTTGACGTCGCGCATCTCCCCTGCACCACTTCGATATTTGGTTTATTTACAGCGCCAGCATTGTTTAATTAACCTCAACATAAACAAAACTAGATATAATAGACATTTCTTCATCCTGCCAACAGGTGAGTGCATTACATCCTTGACATTTTATGCAATCACGACCGAAGGCTAGTCTCAGTGCTCAGACTAGACCTGGCCTTGTAGGAAATCTCGTCACTTGAGTCTTGGCATGTACGTCGCCAGGGTTATGGCTTAAAGTTATGCATAGCATATAGAAAGTCAAAATCCCCGCCGATGTTGATATAAAGACGTCTTAATCGCAGCACGCTTGTTTATAATAGAAATGACAATCGCTTAAAGAACCACCCACCCATGCAAAATGCCGTCCTCCTGGGTATCTACCTTGCTCCATAATTCTGGGGCTAATATACATGGATCCCTTCTCCCCCACAACCATATGATTAAATTGCTCTAGGTCTAGACCTAGGACCAGGGCCAAAAAGGAATCTAACTCGATGATCGGCAATCTAGTTCAATTTCACACCTGACAAGCATGTCCTCTGCTTGACTGTGCGTTCATTTCCCGTACCAAAGGCGGGTGATGTCGAAAGGCGAGTTTCCGTGAACCCGGCAAATATTTTGGCTGTTGTACCAGCTAACGCCATTGTCCCCGCAGGTTCTGTTGTAGACAGGGTCTATCGACAGCTAGTCCAGGGGCCAACAGATGTCGGCTCATCCGTGGACTGCCTGGGTGCGATGACCAGTGCCCCAATGTCCAGCATATCATACCTGTGTATTGGTTGTCTTTTAAAACTTCTCCATAAAGTTGTTGCGCACCGTCCACATGCGGCACCTCTTTCCGTAGACGAACAGCGGCGCGGCAAACGCCACCACCACCAGCTGTATAACGCCCAGCCAGATGAAGACGGACTTGGCGCCGTCGTGCTCGAGCCACTCCGTCACGAACAAACTAAACACGAGCCCGTGCAGGATGTTCTTTGCAAAGTTGAGCGTGACGAGCGCCTCGCCCGCGTACTGCCGGTAGCTGTCGACGCAAAAGGTGATCGACGTCGTGCTGCCCAAGCAGCAGCCGAAGCTGATGATGCCGAAGAAAACGGTCGGCACCATGTAGTTGTTGCGTTCCTCCGCGCTCCAGCCAAAACCCATCAATCCCATGACGGTCGTGATGCCGATGGGGAGAGCCATGATGAGCCGGAACTCGGGCTCGTACAGGCCGCCGTTGCGCCGGGACATGGCCTTGACGAAAATGTCCGACACCTTGCCCGCGACTGCCGTGCCTAGAACGCCGCCGATAAAGGGCGAGAGGTAGACGAGACCGACTCCGAGCGCGTCAAAGTTGTAGTACTTTTCACGGTAGATGACAGCCACCGCCTCGGAGACGACGATCAGCCAGCCGACCGAGCACGCGTACATGGCCGACGACCAGAGAACGGCCGGGTAGCTGAACAGGACAAACGGGCGGAATGCGACCTTGAGCCACCGGTCATTGTTGAGCCGGCCGTGCCAAGGGCGGAGCTGCTGGACAAAGGACTTGGCTTCGCGCTCACGCCAGTGGTTCGAGTAGACGTTGGCCGTGGCCTTGTCCTGCTGCTGTCGCTTTTCGGGGTCCATGGGGGCGAACACATTGCCGCCGACCACGGGCGAGGACTGGGTGTTGCTCTCAAGCCTTGGGTGGGCCGAGACTGGGACTTGGTTGGCTCCCTCTCGGTCCACATTTTGTGTGTCGAGGGACGGCATGGCCGGCTTCCGCTGCTTCTCGTCCTCTGAACTGGGAGTCTCGGACGCCTCTGACTTGTTGCTGTCCCCGAGATGCTGGTCGTCGGCTTTCGCCTCGGGCGAGCCCTCGACGCCGTGGTTGTTACTGCTCGTCTCGGTAGTCTCCGCAAACATGACGTGGTGATCATGGCGTTTGTCGGGGCTTGCCGCTTCAGACGGCGTGGTCGTGGGAGCCGCATGCGCCGTGGCAGGGCGCTCCGCCGGTTTGTGCTGGTGGACGTATCTCGACGATATCCGCTTGAACAGGCCCGGCCTGGACGGGGTCTTTGGCTTGGGATGCGGCACTCTCTCCCAAAACGTCTCCGGGACGAACAGGAAGAGAAGGACGCCGCAGAAGGCGACGACAAAAGTAACGACCCTGTGCATGATAGTTAGCCTCCGATGTTGGCGTATCGGGACAGTGGGGGGAAGAAGGGGTTAATTACCAAAACACCCAGCGCCATGACAGCGACTGAATAATGGCGGCGCTGACCAGCGGGATCAAGTTCTTGCCGCCCAGCAGCAGCAGTGTGTAGATGCCCAATCGATAGGCTCTCTCGTGGAGGAAGAAGATTTCGGCAACCGTCGCAGAAGGCAAACATTCGACCGGGCTGACGGCGATGCCCTGGAAAACCCTCGCCGCCACAAGGGAAGGGAAGCTAGGCGACAGCGCGCACCAGACCGAAGTGACGATGAAAAGGATGGCACTCGCGAGGTAAACGGGCCTTTTGCCGTACAAGATGGCCGTAGGCGACGCGAAAACCGAGCCAATCCCCATACCCATCATATAAAGGCCTACCGTCAGGGAGACCGAGTGTACTGGGACCCCATAGTCCCTGGCGATGTCGGTGAAACCAGCGGCCAGGACTGACGTCTGCCCGCCGCCGACCATACAGTACAGGCCGATGGAGAGCAGGGCGGCGTCTCGGCGCCATTTCGGCCAGTTGAGCGGGTCGTTGGGCGCGTCTTCGGGCTGCGGCTCGAGGATGATCTTGCCGTCGGTCGTCTTCTTTTTCACGTCGGCCGGCGGGTGTGGCTCGGGGAAGTTGGCTGTTGGGAAGGAGGAGTGGGATGTCCGGGCGGGCGCATTGCGGAGACCCAGCGGTTCGTTTTTGTGGTCCGCGAGAAGCAGTACGGAGCCTGGGGAAGTGGAGTGCGGATCGCGGTTAGGACATGTGGTTTTTTTCGGGGGGTTTTTTTTTCTCGCTCTATCTTTGGGCCTCTTGGCCTTGGCGGGCAACTTTGGAATGTTCCTCACCTGGAACTTCGATTGTCTTCTTGTCATTCAGCACGCCAAAACTCCATTTGGGCGGCGCGTTGGACGGCGCTTCGTCTGTTTCGGATTCGTGGGAGTCCCTGGGAGGGACATTCTTTTTGCGCCCGCCAAAGAACGGCAGACGTGAGATGAATGAGGGCTGTGCCTCGTCACGAGCCGCCATGTCGAGACGTTTGTTGTGTGCCGGGTCGAGAGATGGGACGGGATGGCGGGTGCGGCCCTGCGAGGAGGCGGGCGGACGTGCAGAAACCCAAAAATGCCAATTGAACTCTTGGGACGACGGTTCGCGAGAGGACAAAAAAAATATATATAAAGATTGTTAAGAAAACTTTTGCTGCGACTCTCGCGGCAGGGTCGCGCTACTGGACCAGACACGCTAACTTGCTAGAGGGCAGGTTGGCCTCTCCTTTTAACACAAGCAGCAGCGGCGGCGCGGTCTAGAATGACGCGGGTGACGTTGCTATTTTTACGGTTAGCTGGGATCTAAGGTTTCTGTAGGGGTTGGCTGCATTGACTGTGTAACGTGGTTTGACCGGGGCAATGTCCAGGATATAATTTACAGAAGCAAGTCCATGCGTTCGCGACCAAATCTCCTGATTTGGCAAAAAATGATTCTCATATATTTGTTGTATATTCGAGAAAGAGAATCTACAGAAAACAAAAAGGAAGGGAAAGAAACCAACGTCCTGTCGCCTGGGTAGCGTCCTGGCCAAATCAAAGTTGTATTATTTATGCAACGCGCTAGGTACTTACTTGATACCTGTACAGACCGGTAGTTTAATCTGTAGGTATATCCCGGCTAGCCGAGGAGTGGGGAAACCTACCTCCCGATGCACGACGAAGCGTCCCTTGTTGAATTAATGGCACGAGATGTGGGGGGCCAACCCCGGCACGTGAACAATACGGTATGGGGACGGCTGTGGCTTTGTGGTAGGATCGTCTCCGGGGTAGGTAGCGGCGCAGTTTGGGCAGCGCCCGATGGCGTGTCCTGATTTTACTGCGAGCTTTGCTGAAAATACTTGCTATTTCTGCCTTCGGGATCACTCTTTCCTGGCATCCCGGAGCCTGCCAAGTCGCCAGCGGCTGCCAAGGTTGTCGCGGCGTAATAGCGCATCAAGGTTAGCCCATCACATGGGAGCGCAGATCCAATCACTGGCCGGCTCCGTGAACGAACGGCTGGTTGTTAATAGCTGGTGGCCTGTCGGCAGGGCTGCCCGTTACCAGAAGTCAGCATAGGTCCGACCTGGTACAGCAACAGGGTCCTGATATTTTGTGGGCCATGACGACACCGTGCACATGCGCGAGGTCACATTGCAAGAGATAATGGTCGACGATAAGAGTACATGTGCAATCTTAATTACTGCCAACAACATTGACGAATGAATGCCAAATTCGATATTCGATGCAAACCTGTCGCGAACAAAGATTGTGCATAATTACCACGCATCTGCAGAGAGTACACGTCTGGGCAAAATGCGCCCTTTGTTCGGCAGTCTGTCATAATTTGCTCCCGATACGAGAACATTTGGGCACATCATATCTAGAGTCATTCGCAGTTCTTGTCCGGAGAATAATACGTGGTATACGAGCTTCTGAGCCATGTTTCTAATATCAACCAATGAGTAAGTAATTTGCCCGTGTGGGGCCAATGTCTGCGAGGAATCGGCTTTGATTCATTTGAGACTGGCTTCCGTGTGGGGAAAAAAACCGCTGCACAGTCAGGAAGAACACTTGTCCAGGTCAATCGCCGTCCTACTGAAACGGCAGATGGACTGAGTAGCCTACAAAAAGGGCGATTTGGGTTTGATTAAAGAGTGGGAAATCCCCGAGCAAACTGAACAGCATCTGAGCAGCCCCTGAACGGTGAGCAACAGCTGGACAAAGGTGAAGATCTACTGTTGCATGATAGATACGCACGGATCACCTGACCTACAGTGGCTGACTCAATAATGTGCCCACGTATAAAGCGGTGACACGCTCGAGGCCTAGATGTCGCTACTCGATCCAAGACATGACTCTCCAAAACAACAGTTCAGCTAATCGCGTGCGTTCACGTGTGCATTAAATAAGGTACTGCTCGAGTAGCTTGAATAAAAGTGGGGCGGATCGCGGGGTGTATGCCGGGCGATTGCCGGTATCCGGGTTTATCGCCGATTACAGCTAGGTTGAGAGCCGGAGCACCAGATGGGAAGCAAAAGAAGAGAAAAAGAAAAAAAAAAGCAGAGAGAGAGGGAGAATCTTTTGGGGCTTGTATAAGCTGTAAAAAATTACAAGCCTGTGAGTAGTGCAAAGAGCGTGAGGCGGTATATTGTTACAGTAGAAAGTACGTACCAAAACAAAACGGAGAATTCATACATAGGGGGGCATATAGACAGTGCTGCCCGGAAATCTCAAATACGACATGACTTGTATTGCCCCAGTCTGAGGAACGAAACACAGCAAATCTCCAGGCATTCCCCTCACTTGTTTTCCGAAAGGTAGTCCTCGAACCAACGTGTCGTTGGTTCACGATTTCGGGAAAATCATCCAGCTCTTTCTTGGATTCTATCCAATCTTCGAACATGCTTTGAGCTTCGCCACGGCTCTCAAGAGACCTGCCGAATTGTCGCCGTCTGCAGGTTCGCGGGGAACAAAAGCCCGGAAGTACTCTCGACTTTGAGATACCTCGTCCGGGGCTGCCGTTCTTCGTGCAGGACAGACTCTGCGAGAACGTGCCGAAATCATCCTGAGAATCCCGTAGCACAGCGTCTTTGCTTTATTGACGCCTGAGGGAGCTGAGGATTGACTGGGACTTTGAAAAGAAAGCAAGTAGTTGTATGACGAGGTCGAGGCTTGGAGTTGGAGGAATGAGGCCGGCAAGAATTGTTGGTGGAAAATCGATTGCATGACTGGAATTCGAATGAAATACTGTTGCTAGTTAGCTTAAGGTACCATATAGCTCCTTGAAGTTCTCATCAACCCTCTGCATAGCTGTACTAGGTACAGCTTCACTGGCATCCCCTGCTTCCTTCACAATGCTTGGGGGGTATATGAATTCACCACATTGGGTGTCGGCATGTCTTTCACAGGATTAGTAGGCCTAGATGTAGGGCCGGCGCCGTTAAAAGGTCACTGAAAGTTATCTGATAAGTTACTGTGTATGAAGGAGTGATATATGAGTTAGCCACGTCTATGTGAGGCGCAGAGACACTCTGCTGGACAGCCTCCTGCGGTCAAGTAGATTGGGTCTGGGAATCAGCGCCTGAGTCCTTGGTAGTGGACAGCGCGGCTGCTGTGGGCTCTTCAAATCTTTTCTGATCACTGGTATTGGGTTGGTCGAGTCTCTCTATGTCGGTGATTCTGAGTGAAGCTTTCTGAAAAAGTCAAGCTGTGCTATGATAGCATCTCGGTGTGTGCAGGGGTGGGCGAAGCTGGAAATAGATAAAGACGTCAGCTTCCAGATATAAAAATACTGAAACTTGATTCAGACTTACTGGTTCGGGCCATCCGTTGGCCATGATGCCAATGCAAGGTATAGTGGTCGATGTGCGTTCCCGAAATTCCGGTCGTCGAGGTGGTATAGATCCATAAGCATTCCGAACCGTCATCATGCACTACCTCAAAGCATCTTCTATCCGCTTGAGCGTAACCCGTGTGGTTTATGATGTGTCCCGTCTCCCAGGCTGGCTTGGTTGCTGCCTGTGCTAGTCGGTCGATACCAAAGATCTTGTTCAAGAGTAGCTCCGCTTGAGGATCCTGTGATTCCTGCATATCTCGACTCAAATCCTGATCATCCCCAAGATTTCTTCCAGGGTTTTCTGTAGTTCGCTGGCACCAATCAGCTCTTTATCGGTCACGGAGATTGAGAACTGGTTTTGCAGACTTTGTCGGACGGTATGAATTCCGCACAGATTGCCTTCACTATCGCCATGTAAAAAGGTGACAAAGCCTCCAAATTCGTTGAAAAACTTGAGATCCGCACTTTTGTCCCGGGCAAGGGAAATGGGTGACTCCAAGGGGTTCTAAATGTTGCCGGTGCCGTCCATATCTTCAGGCTGCCGGGCAAGGTTTGCGATGTTGAGACCTGTGGGCCTGCGGCTCGCTGGTCATGGCCAATATTTCCTGTGGCCTCAACTTCTTGGGGATTGCCGACACCCGTCTCGGCATCCATTGCCTCCTGAATGGTGGGTATATTGAGTTCCTCTTCTTCAAATCAGATGCTGTATGCGCAGTTCTTAGCTACCGCAGATGATTGCCGCTGTCTTGGAACACTTCTCGGTCAACTATTCATAGGTCCAATAACCATCAGTCGCTATTTGAGGCCTCAAAACTAGGTCAGAGTCCCAAACCTTACATGAAAGTTTGACCTGAGCCAGTGTCTGTCTGAACTGTCCCAAAGTGGTAGTGGTAAACCGTCTGCTCGTGTCTGTATTTGACGCTCAGTTCGTAGATATACATGATCAAGCCCATGGAGCACCGATACAGATCTCTGGCCGTATGAAATGGCCAGTGGCCAAGGCTGAAGGGTGTCTGTGTATATTGAAAATCCTGCCACCGTGGGAAGGCTGAGTTAGGTGTGAGATTCTGGTGGAGGACAGATTGAAGACGGCAAAATAGAGAAGAGTTGCAATTGACCTTGGCCTTCGGTGCCCCAGCGCCTGGGGCAAACGAGCAGGAAAGGTTTTCAGTCAAGAGAAACATGGTGTTTGGGAAGATCAGGCAGTCTCACAGCCATAAGGTAAATCTGATTCACAGTCAGGGAAATCTCAAGTCAAACTGATGTCCTGTAGTAATTTTCAACGCCTGTTCACCTACCCGACGGACCTATCTGGTACCTAGGTACCCTGCCGACCTTCCATCCCCACTCACATGTTTGTTTGCTCTGCGCTCCTCAAGTACCTACCATCATGCAACATTTATCCTTTCTACCTTGAACGCCTTCTTTTGAAAATCCTTCCTTGATGACTGTCTATCTCCTGCCTGCCTCTGCATCACAAACACGTAGGCCTGACAAAAAATTGTCGCCTTATGTCGGCTCCTATCGGCGAGAAGATTCAGCCCCCAGAAACTGCCCATTCCAGTACAGGCTACCCAACACCGGATCCGGATCAGTTTTACATCATGTTGTATGACCTATCATGGGGCTCTTGGCTAGTAAGTTATTTTTATTGGGCTCTTTTGAGCAGCTCTATCACTAAGTAAAGGAAAATTTGGGCTTCAGGAACGATGCCAAGATCGAGGAGGTAAGTGTCATCATGTTGGTGCAATATTAGGCCTTTGTCATCCTTCCCTGCCTTTACTACAAGTCTGCTTATTTCGCTAAAGATACAAAATCACTAACTGGCGAGAATGATTGGAATGAGGCAGCGGGAACGATGATTCGTCTCCTCATGCTTCCAGATCTCCGCTATTTCCATCGATGAGGCGCCCATGTAATCTTAGTCTACGCAAGGTCGATTGAAAATGCCATACAACACACCACTGAGGTTGTAAAATGGTGGGAACGCCTGACGCTACCAACCCAGGGTACAAGCAGCTGCAGATGACGTACAGATTGTACTTCAGGACGCCCAATGTTAGGAGGGCGAGTTGAAGTGATACTTCTCAGAAAAGAAAGGAGCAAAAGATGGAAGAGGAATTTGCGGCCACAGCTATGGAGGATATGGACCGCTAGGGCCCTCAAGCAGATCATGGAGACAGCCTGCAACGACCAAGAGTAGAACATGGAAAGTGAGATTGTGGATGGTGTAAATATCAAAAGATTTCAAAACTGAAAGATAAGCCTCGGATGTTGACGCTCTCAAGCTTCCTGACGTTGGTGGCCGTATCCTCGCAAACACCTGTGGATCATGGTTTGAGCTACATACTTCTAAATTGCGCCTCAACTTTCACAATGGCAGAAGAGTAGCATGACTGCAAGTTCGAGGGGAGCGAGACATTATAAGAGCAACGAGACCAGCGAGAGCAGCAAAAGTCCAGCAAACACTAGCCATGACTGTCCAAGTTGAGCTCCCTTCCCACGCCGCCTCCTTCCCCCGAGCAACGGTCGTCGAAGTGATGGACTTTCGCTGGTAACCTCTAATCCGGCAAGCAGGAATCAGCCTTGCAGGCCGCTCAGGACGCTACCTAATATGATTGTTGCTTTCTTTTGGGAAATAGTCCAGACAAAGAGTACATCTACAGGCGTTAGGCAGGCAGTACTTCATGTTGGCACCCTGAAGCTTTCGTTTGTCAAGAGCATGATGCCCCGTACTTTGACATACGTGGCGTGGCTTTTGATGAAGAGTATTGGCAACATGTATTTGGTTTGAAGGTGTGTAGAAGCTTCACGTATTTTTTCCCTCTTTTGTAAATGTAATTTCCATCACGGTCCGCTCCTTTGGTCTCCGCACCTGATGGGACTGGCTCACAATAAGACACACAAGTACCAAAACTCTGTGTTCATTGCCGGATAATGGGGCTATACAACAGACCCAATTTGTGAGAACGTTTCCCAAAACTACAAAGTATTATAATTAGTTCTGTGGCCATCTGATCCGCTCTCATGTTCTCCTCGCTAGCTATTCTTGTATACTAATATATAAACAAAGCTGTTTGAGGTTTGCTCCAGGACAAAAATGGCCCCTAGGTATGTCGGAAGTTGCTCATGCTGTTTTGGACCACATGGCGACGGAAGTGGTTGCCCTGCAACAGGAGACGTCCAAACACCCGCCAACCCATGCAGTGACCGAAGAAACCCCTGAAAGAAAACCTCTCTACCTGCCAAGCCCTGCGATACGTATCCCAGTAACAGCGCATGGGGGCGCTATTGAAACTCTCTGAAATAATTCATTTCGCTCAATCAGTTTTGCAGAGTAACACGTCACGATTAATGGCGTAACCAATAACTTGGCAGTGGACCACGATGAACCAAAAGTTCATCGGGCTTCTGCAAGGGTCGTTCGTGCTCCGTGCGACGTGTGAGTTGGAGAAAGGGTCCCAGCGTCCAGGGGTAGGTCATGCCGAATGGCATCTTGGTGGGTTTCTTAAAGTGGATGTGTTGCCAGCAGATGGGAGCCGCGACTCCACTCAATTCGGGCAAAATTCGGCTGCCCCTGCGCGTAGCTATTATTGGAGACGTGCTGGCCAAAGGCCTGCGATACTCGTAGTATAATCGCAGTCAAAAGGAAGCTGGAATGCTGAAGTTTGTTTGCCAGAGATGGGGGAATCTTCTCATCACAAATTAAGATTAATAGCCCGTGCAAAAGTAACCTTCGCTTGTCAATGTCAAATGTCAAGGGAGGAAAGGCTGCGCCTCTGTTACTTTGAGAACTTCTACCCCCTGCTAGTATCTCGCAATGGCCGTCGGGCAAAGTACTGAATGGGGAGAAAATTCTACCTGCCAAGCAGCCAAGAGCATACATTGCGCCAAGAAGAAACCGCCATACGAAACAGGGGAAAACTCTTTTTTTTTTGATAACGAAAAATCAAGGGCCAACCAAGAAAAAATGAAAATAGGCACAAAACAAAATCTGTGCCGTTCGGTTGCGATCAGCGGTTCGACCACGCAGGCACTTTGGTGTCACCCTTGCTGTGGGGTTATAGCGCGGGTTCTTGGGCCGGATCGTCAGAAATCAGCACCTTACCTGGTCAAGCATCAGCACCTAACTTTGATTTAAGTGAGAGTCGCGTGAGCAGGCGAGAAAGTAGGCAGCTGATGCCGCATATTTGCAAAGAATGCACGAATTGAAACTGCTTCAATTTGTGATAATGAAACTGATTTGGTCGATTTTTTCAAGACTAGACCTACTTGGGGGCTGTTCGTTGTGGGCCCCCTCAAAGAGGGGGTTACAAAACCTTGATTTTCGAAAAAACCGTGGGCCACCCCGCATCAGTTTTTTACCTAGAAAATCGTTAACAATTTAACTTATGCCGAGTGTAATCCCGTTCCATAACAACACAATTGCACTTACCGCAAATATACCTATATCATGACGTCCCCAGAATCTCCAGCTATCTTAGGAGCCCGCATGTATGCCCAATATGTCGAAACTCACCGCAGTAGGGCGGATACCGCGCGGGAGGGCAGATCCAAGCCAGAATCGCTACGATCGTTCTGTAAAAGGAACGGTTACCCGTATTCGAGTACTCAGCGGCATGCTCGTAATCTCCTGATCAATGGCAGTCCTAAGATATCGATAAAGCGCAGCGGGCGGCCTTCATTGTTGACTGATGCTGAAGATCAAGCTCTCGTTGCGTATATCATGCAGCTTGATAAACTTGGTGCATATCCCGACTCACAACACGTAATATCTGCGGCCAATCTGATGCGTCAGTCACGTATACCGCCCTGTGGTCCAATTCAAATGAACTGGTACGGCCGTTGGCGTAAAAAACACCCGGAACTGCGACTTACCAAACAACAACCCGTCGAGATTACTCGCCTTAGTTGGGAGCAACAGATCGATCTTGTGGAGGCCTGGTATCGCCGCACGGCGGCTCATGCGGTAGAGCTTGGGATCACGGCTTCAGCGGCCTGGAACGCTGACGAATGTGGTACTAGAATCGGTGTGAGAGATGGCCGGATACCGGTATTGGTCGTGACGAAAAAGAGGCATGAAAAGCCACGCACCGCGGATCCGGCTAACCGTGAGAGTTGTACGTTGATAGGCGGTGGCAACGCTGTTGGGCAGTCGCTACCGCCCTTCTGTATCTTCACAAAGTGGCCAACGAGCGATTGGCTTGATCTGGATCTGCCTGAGGGTATCGTTTTTACGCGGTCAGAAACGGGGTTTTCCAACGGAGATATCCAGCTCACCTGGATACAGCATTTCAACCGGTATTCGTGGCCAGAAGTTGCTGCCGTGCAATCGATCGGATCTCCCACGTTGAAAGAGTGGTTTGGTCATGACTTTGACGTCAGATTCGACTTTGTGAACCGCACTGCGGCCAAAATCGATCCAAATTCACAGCGGGCCAAAACACGTATTTGGAGGTGGCTTTTTCTCGACGGCTTTACCGGCCACTTTGGCATGGAGATACTTGATTATTGCCTCAGATTTGATATCGAGATCGTTATTTTACCGCCTCATTCAACGCATTATATGCAGCCCATGGACGTATCCGTGTTCACTCACCTGAAAAACGAGTTGCAGGCGGTCCTGCATGAGCATATAAACACCGGTATTCCGGTGTTCACCCGCTCAGATTTCGTTGCTGCGATTCGAGTAAGTCGTTTTCGATCTACAGGTTAATTTAGCGGTAAACTGATATATCTTCCCTTAACTTAGCGCTGCTGGCAAACGGCTTTCACAACTGGCCACGTAATAAGCGGTTTCCAAGATACAGGCTTGTTTCCTGTCGACGGCACCAAAGTGCTCGCCAAACTGCGTGGCCACGCCACGGCAGCGAATACACCGCGATATCCGGACTCCCTTCCTACCGCTGAACGATTTTCACGGGCCAAATATGCGGCAAGCCGTATGGCGGCCAAGGCGCACCACTTTAGTTCAGATACCGTTGATGCTATCTCGGATTTACAAGCCGTTGCCAACGAGGCGATCATCCTACAGCAACGCGTTGCCCAAGAGCAGACGAATAAGCAAAAACGCCTTCAACGCGCTTCACGTTACAAAGTCAAAATGACGTTGAAGTCAAAAGACAAGCAGTTCCAGACCGCTAATACGTTAGAAGATATGCGGGTCGCTCACGAAGCCAAACAGGCGTTGATCGAGGAAACAGCCCTATACCAACAAGAAAAGTTCGTCAGAGATGCGTGGTATAGGGATAAGAATCAGGCTATTCAACGCTGGCGAGAAACAGAGGGCATGCCCAACGGGATTAAGATACAACAGAAGAGATATCTGGAGGACCTCGGCTTCACGCCGGAGAACGTTCCGGCGGTCAGGGAACGCCCTGGAAAAAGGAAGAAGACCGATTCACAGCCCTCACAGTCATGGTTCGTCGATAAAGGGCCAATTTCAGCTGGAAATACAAGTACCCAGATCAATATTACCGTGGATACCGACTCTGCCTGTTCTATCAGCATATGCGTATCACGATCCTCGCAATCAGCCTCACCTCCCGCCCCAAACAGGCCTTCCAAACCGTTCCCACGGTATATACCATTGGCTACACCCTCTCCCCGTCAACTTCAGGATACGAGACCGCTTGAAGACCGTTCCTCGCCGCCAATACCGGGTGGTAGAAAGGATGAGTTGGAAGTACCCGGGTCGCCTTGTGACCGCTTGAGCGACCGGAAAAGGGCGATTGAGCCAAAACTCCAGAAATAGATATCTACAGCGCAATTCACGGCTTCAATTTATCTGCAAATTCTAACCTTTTTCGTGGGTGTAGTGTTTACGAACGTGAATCGAACTTTCATGAGCTACTTTGTTAGCGATCTGCTAACAAATTTGCTGGCCCACGGTTTTTTCGAAAATCAAGGTTTTGTAACCCCCTCTTTGAGGGGGCCCACAACGAACAGCCCCCAAGTAATTGCCACCCCTCTCGATGGCATACTGCTTCCGTAAAGCTACAGCTTCATCTAAAAATCCAACCGAAACCTTGGGCAATATCATATCGGCCGCTTTATTAAAATTATTTGGGCTGAATTGATTAAGCAGCATTGTTGGGACGATTTAAATGGTGATTTGCACGGAAAATCTTTGCAATCCTAGCCCTAAAGCTCCGGTTGCGGATTTTTTTTATGGCGGCTTTTAAGAGTTGCAGGTTCTGGCAGCTCAAAGGGTGATTTCGCAGGGTCAAAAACAGGCCTAAGGTATTATAAACCAGCTTCGGTAGGCGTGGGAAATGCTGCAACTGGTTCTCTTAACGGTCGTACAAACTCTAAAATAAACTTCATAATACTGTTGTAAGCCTACGATGCAGTCAAGGAACTCAAAAGTTGAAAAAAGATAGAAAACCTCAAAATCTAAAATACCCGGCTGTATTAATAGCGGGAAAAGGGTGCAAGGGTTAGATTCCTATTGAAAAGTATCACGGCGCTGGGAGTTCGTCTTTTGCTGCGTATTGGCCCAATATTGGATTACCATCATGGTTCTTTCGCATTTATATAATTAATTGCCAAAGGTAACCGGCGGCAACACCCCTGAGAGACTGCTTACCATCATCTTGTCAACCAATCAATTTCTCGGACCAATTATATGCCCCGAAAACGATAATCGGTTGGGGGTAAAGGGATTACGGCGGCGAACCCGTGGCTCCAAATACCCCTGTAGCTCGTAAAAGGTGCCCAGGCATTGTAGCGTCTTTCATCATTGGTGCTTCCCCGGTCGATATCCTCGAAACAGGCATAGTTTCTCACAAAAGCCTCCCAGTGCAGCTGCGGTCACAAGAGGATTTTGGCAAATGGCATGGCTGCCTCTGGCTATTGGAATATTACCTTAACCACGCGGTTCGATAACGTTGTCGCGGCAAGGCGGTACAATTGCGCCCTTTCTGCACCTTCGGGTATTACCGAGGTAGGTTACAGATAAGGTATCCGAACTCCTTGGCCACTCATTGGAGCTGCCAAGGGCGTCCTTTGGGCTGCACATCTGTCATCTCGTCCGATGCCGGCCCAAGGCCTGCTGCCTTGGGAACATGCCAGGTAGCAAAATGAATTAATAAAACAACTAATGTGATTATACTGGTATGCTAAACGTGTATTATAACATCTTGCTTCGGCCATATACAAAATTAAAAATATTTGATTAGGGGTGGCGGTTGAAGGGTGCTTTAACCTATGCGAACAATCACACCTGTGGCGGAGCCTGTATCCCCGTTCGAATGCAAAAGCTCGAATAAAACAATTTCTTTCATTCTCTAACCTTTTATGCATTTTTCTGCCCGAGGTTTCCTCGCCACTACCAGCCCAAACCTTTAATTTGTAGCCCGGCCAGGTCACGGAGCAGGATACCATGGGAGCACCGATCCAAGGAGGCCAAGCCACGTTAAACCCCGTACCACGGACAAGCTTTGCGGATGACTTTGTTGATGGGGGCATGAGAGCCAGGTGCCTGATACTCATGGAGACAGGAGACTTAAGAACCTGAGCCTGACCAGCGGTGGTTATGGTCCCCGCCAGCTTTCGGGCGACTTCCTAGAGGACGTGACCCGGATCTGGCGGATCAGTGGCCCCGAGGCTGATAACTACCGTGATGTTTTATACCAATCATTAGCCCCCCTGTTGGAATAGAAGGATAGCGTTCAAGTTATCAATTCAATTGATGACTCACGTGCAGACCCACACGTGACTCATCTGATTCTCGGTCACGGGTATAAGAGGGAAAAGACGATTAGAAGCTCGAACGTAGACAGATTAGTCGTTAGACAAGAATATACTACCTTTTACTCAACTCGCTGCGATGGTCGCATGTATAAGCGAGCTGCCAGCCGTGACAGGCGCGAACCGTTGGAATATCGAGAAAATGTTGAAAATGGTCCACCTGTTCTGTTCCTTGAGTGTCCACGTAGTTCAAACGCAGTTCATGGAGGCACGAAAGAGGCACATGGAATGCTGTTCCCGTGGCGCCCTGCGTAGAGCCTTGGGGCCCCTGTTGTATTCGCTTTGTGATGGCCCGTTCGATGAATTCAAGCTTTTCGGGTTTTTCGGAAAAGGGAATTTGCAAGATTTCTATGTTGGAGACAATCATCATGAACAGTGCCTGGAAACCAATGGCGTATTCATCCATGCGAGTGGGCTCGAGCTCGTCTCTCTCGACCAGCTCGTCGCGATCGCGTTGATCCGGGTTTGTGTCAACCAGCTCGAGGTATTTTCCGATCGCAGCATCGAGGTGCGGCGAGGAACGAAAAGAAGCGAGCCTTTGGCGAAACTACACGGGCACAGCAAGGTACAAAGCATCTCTATCATTGTAGTGACGAGCATGGCCAAACAAGGACAAGTTAAGAACGCGAACGCAACCAGCAAGATCGGGCCGCTCCACCAAAGTCCGCAGAAGCTTTGGCGTCGTAGAGACCGTATGAAAGAGGAGTGGCTGGGCCATGCGTCGGAAGGCTATGCAGACGAGTGAAAGGGACGCAAGGGATTGCATTAAAATCGAGGTTTCGTTCCCGCATGCTCTTTTGCACCAAAATGGCAAATGGCCACAATTAATGGATTCTTGCGATGCTGTAAAGAATGTGAAGATATGTTGCCATAATTCCTCTGGCAAGTGAGCCATTGTGTGGATGTCGTACTGTGGGCTGAGTGAAGAGATACGAGATCAGGCGGACCGATGATATGGTACAACGGAAAACGAAAACCGTGGCGTGTAGGCTTGTTCAGAAGTTTCGTATCATTCAAAATGCTTGCTACGAGGTGTTTAATCAATAGCAGACTGGTAGCAGGCGCCAAAACGCCACGTCATACATTCGACGTGACGATGTTGATGTTGTTGGTGACGGATGCAGCAGAATCTCGCGGCGTGGCTGCATACATACCAACCCCTGAATGAATATGAATGGAGCACTTTAGGCAAGAATTTGGGCGAATTGTAAGTGTGTGTTTAAGAAATAAATGGAGCAAAAAACAAAGGGAAGTACATTATGGGGCCTCATAGATAAAGTGTAAGTACAGGGTACATGACCCACTGTACCTACCTCACTGTAACGTATGCGGCGGGTGCAAACCCCGCATTTGGGTCGATAGCTAATCACGCGCCGACACCGCTTCATTGCATTTGTTTACATGGGACTCCCGTGCATTTTGCAACACCAAATTATGCCTGCGGCATGCATGAACAATTAAGAACCAAACCATGGAGCAACCTGCACAATGACTTTGGCCATCATGAGAAATCGAGACTGCTCAAGGCAACACCGTCCGATGACCACTGAGCCATGCGATAACAATGGCATCCAACCAATCAATATCCCTCCTTGCGCGCGCAAGGTCAGCCAGACTTGCACCCAACACCAACAACAAGCAGCCACCGGTGAACTCGTCCACAGGCGGAGGTGCACCTATTCCCGGCCCCAGTAGCACTTCATCGCCCAACGTTTCGCTCTTCTTGACGAATCTGCGCCTGCTCGACCTTGATTCGTTGCCCGATTGGCCCGACATCAACCCGTTGACCTTTACCAACAAGGATCTTGCACAGGGTCAAAAGAAGCGTATCCAGTCGGTGGAATGGGCACTCTACCAGCTATTTGATCTCTGGGACGCGGAGGAGACGCGAAATGTCTGTCAATTGGAATCTTGCTTGAGATGTTGATATCCCTTCAACGATTCTAACACGCATGCCGAAAACAGAAACTCAAACCATTCTTCCCCCCGCTCGACCAACTACAATCAACCAATCTTCGCGCCGCTCTTTTACGATGCCTCGAACAGGCCAAGAAGAATGGCGTCCTCGGCCGCGATGCTGTGGTGCGGAGGACCATGCTGGATGAATGCAAGGGCGAACGACTAGAAGAGGTCCTTGCCACTTTTTCATCCGCCGTACTGAAGAAGATGGTGTCGGAGGCGAGCCTCAACGGCAAAGAGCACCTGACAATTGCCGAGACTCTCGCCCTGGAGAACCGCGGGTACTCTGGCGACACGGCACAGATCACGGCCCTGGTGTTGGCCCACCGCGCGTCACTGAGCAAGACGCTGCGAGAGAGGCGGGAGGCACGGGGGCGGTACAAAGACCTGGCGCAGCTGCTGGATCTAAAAGAGCGTGGGATCTCGAGGCGGAAGCTGCAGCTGGGGGAGGTCAAGGCCCATGCGGCGGACGGCATGTCCGAGGACGAAAAGCTGGCGTTATGGCGGGCGGTGCGGAACAACTGGGCCGGCAACGAGCGCTGGATGGAGGCGCTGCTCTATGGTGACGCTCCGCGGGACGGCCTGCTCACGGCACCTTTTGACCGCGTGTGGAGGCGGGTGCAGTCCGGGCGCTTGGCTGAGTTGGAGGCGCATTGCGAGCCTGGTTTGATCGAGCAGCTGGACGGCCGAGTCAAGATGCAAAAGGAGAGGCTGCAGAAGTGGCAGACGTTCCGGCGGGACATGTTTGGCACGGACTTGATCAAGGAAGACCGGGCGCAGAAGAGAAAGTCTCTGACGCTTGATCATGTGGCCAAACCTAGGGGCATTGATCTCGGTTTTGGGGCGCATGAAAACATACGATATGGCACCGCGAGTCCCATGAAGCTGGCGGCTAAACCACAGTCCCTCAAACCGGAGTATAAAGCCTTGGTCGATGATTTGCAGGAGGAACTGGATTCTATCAACAAAGGGCAATCAAACCCGTTCGCTGGCGGGCTACAATTTGTGCAGCGCATTGATATGCGCGAGGCTGCAGCTTTGCATGCGACGGATTTGCCGGAAGAGTCGACATTTAAACATGTTGATCTTGAGGAAGACTCTGCCGAAGCCTGGTCAGCATCCAATTTTGCCAGGCCTAGTGAATCATACATGGATCCTCCTCACAAACCGTCAACCATGGCTTTGCCCGAAAAGAAACAAAACAAGAGAGCTATATCCTACAGCCAACCTGTCGAGCGCAAAAGCACTGCTCCCAAGCCCGAAGTCGAACGTACAGTCAGTGAACGGCCAAAATCACTGGTTCTTGACCAGAACACACGGCTGCCTTCAGCTGCAGGGGCCAGAACGAACAAACCACCCCTGAGTGCGCGCAACGTCTACTCCTCTGGACCTGCAGATGCCCCTGCAGCAAATGCACCCTCAAATCGCCCGGCAGCTCGACCTCGCACGCCTTCCCCGCCTCCAGCTCCGAGATATACCCCAGAGGAGCGGCCTATCGAACCCCCACAGCCAGTCGTATCCCAGACACAGCGAGAAGCGGACGCCATACTTGCATCAATATCAGCCGCGTCCCCCTCTCCCGAAAAGAAACCGCGCCACACCCTCTCGCTGGCCGAACGCACACGTCTGTCCATGGTACGTGACGTCAACGAGGGCGAGGACGAGGAGCTGGATCGCCTCTCCCTGAAGCGGCGTGGCTCCACGAGCGGCAAGAACAAGAGACCTGTCGCTGAGGGAACCATGGACGGCAACGCCGCGATCCCGGAAGAGGACGAGGCTGAGGACGATCTCGTCGCGCGCACCCGACGTAGCATGGCCAACTTTGAAGCGACTCGCCAAAAGGTACAACTGGAACGGCGGCGGTCGCAGCGCAAGGCAGCGAGGGAATCCAACGTCCACCAGCAACACAGGAGGAATGGCGGCGGCAGCATTTCTGCCATGCCTTCTACATTGGAGGAGGGGGCGGCTGAAGGAGACAGCGTGCTGGTGGATCAGATGCTAGAGCAGGGCGTTGACGACTACGAGGCCGTGTTTAAGAGTCGGCCCAAGATTCAGACGAGTCCCCGGTTAACAGCACAGTGATTTCCACATAGAATGGATTAATGATTATGGTAGCGAATAGAGGTTCCGAGCGATATAAATACTCAGTGATGTGGTAAATCGCCCCTTGCTGCCCGAATTTGCGCCAAAGGTGCACTGTAGATGCACATCTTGTGAGGTCAACTTTGCCGACATGCACCACAGCCGAACTAAGTGCGAACTGCACTCAGCCGCAGGTACGATGGCATAGATCATTTGTTGACACGGTTACACTCGCTTGCTTGAAGAGAGTGCTGTTATAATGTACTTTTGATATCAAAACATGGTTAAATGTTACATGGCCTCTGCCTTTTATCGACTAGGCGACACTGGATAGTCTATGTGTAGCAGCCTCCGAGTGCTGCCAAGCCAACACATTTAGGTTGCTGGTAGCACAAGATCTTCTACCAACCCTGCTTGACCAACTGCTGAACCCTCTTGACAGTGGCTACAAAGCTGGTCTTGAATCTGGCCCTCCACCTCTGGCTCTTGAGTCTCTTCCTCTTCAGACCGCCTCTCTCGTGGAAACGCTGGCGATGGAAATCACCGGCAACATTGTTCCTCCTCACTAGAAGCTGTAATAGTTGAAACGCTTTGGCGGCGTCCACGTTGGGGGTGGTGGGAACGGTCCTGCCTAGAACGGGTCGGAGGCGTTTGCTCCATTCCTGTGTGATGGCTTGCATACGATGTTTCTCAAGGAAGCTGTCGAGGTTGAACTGCTGCGAGCCGGGCAGGTTGCCCATGGAAGTGGCCCTTTTGGCCTCGTTGACAAAGGCTTCGCTTATGGAGGACGGACGAGAGTTGAAAAGCTTGTATTTTCCGATGGCGATCCGGTTAAAGGTATTCTGGGTATTGGCAGTGGCGTTGGCGCTGCGGCCCCCAATGGTGGACGACGACCTCGGCTTGACCCAGGTTGACATGTCATCGCGGCTGGCCGTCGCCGACTTGTCAGTGGCGGGGACGGGCCACGTATTGACGGACGCCGCCGGCGCCGTCGTTTGCGTGGCGGATGTGTTGTCAAGTGCTGTTGATTCTGTCGCTGAGGTGATTGAGGATTGTTGACGGACGATTGACGATGCCGCCGGGGTACTCCTCCTCATGGCGAGGAGAGCGGCCGTCACTCGCGTCGAGGACGTCGCTGTGCGCAGGGCGCTTTGGACGGCGTGTCGTGCCTCCATTTTCTGCTTCGGAGGGCAAGGTCAGAACTGAGTTTCATGAACACAAATCGCTGGGGATGAACATTGATGATGGCCCACACTTACGGGGTATGTTAGTTGACGTTCTCCAGGCCAATTGAGGTGGAGGACTCGTCCTGGCAGAGGTTGGATTCTGTCGGTTTTCGTCACGTAACTTTTGTCGATAGCTATCCGCGCCTGTAGGATTTTTCGAGCTACGACGAGTAATCGGAACCGGCCGGCACCCTGTCTTCGGGATTTGGCAAATGCAATAATCCGAGTTTTTGGAAGCGACATTTGGCTCGTGATTGGCCAGATTCATGGGCTAGGCTAGCGTTGCCCCACTGTGATGATCAGCGCAGCGCGTCTCGATTTTGGCGGCACAATGGAAGCAGGACCTGGTCGTGAATTTTCATGGCCATCAATTCAATCTTTGAATGCGAGCTGCGTCGAGCTGCGGCAACTTCCAACTTTTCAACAACAATATCGCCGGACACACAAAGACAGCTCTGACACGACGCCTTTAGAGATACCGCTTATCATAGGGGTGTCCATATGAAGCTTCGAACTGTGTCAGATTAAGGAAGAAGACACCAGCAGAGTTTGCCGATATGGCTTATAATCCTTATGGCAGTACGATCGCACACCTTCGCCCCAACCAAAGATTGCGCGCATCGCTCCTTGGATACGTTTGGTTATGAACTCACAATCTGACTGGCAAAATTGCAGGACCACAATATGGCGCGCCGCCCAACTACCCACCGTTTCCAGGCGCTGGTGCAGGACCGCCTGGGATGGCCCCTCCTCCAGGTCTAGGTAAGAAAGCTCTCGTCCCAATGCGCAGTCCACGTCCGCAAATTTCCATCGGCCAACTGACATCAAATCTAGGCCCGCCACCAGGCATGTCCTCCGCCCCTGGCATGGCACCCCCTCCTGGTGTCCAACAGCTCCACCAAAGTAATCCCATCCAGGCTAATCGACCAGGCGGTGTTCCCCCTTCCTTCCAGCCACCCGCGAACCTTCCGAATATCAACTTTAACGCTCCAGTTATCCGCCTCGGCTCTACGACGTCTTCACTGCCAAACAAGCCAGGTGGCGGTCCACCCACCGGCCCGGCCGGTCCAACAGGCAGCCACCACCGACGAGGGGAGACCGAGACGCCGGCATCTGAGCGCGCAGAACGTGATGGGGACAGGGACCGTACACGCGGCGGCGGTGGCAGGCAAGGGTTTGGTCACGATCGTGGTCTTGAGCAAGCGAGGCAGAATCTGCGGGAGAGCATACACAATCTGATGCAGCCGACGCCAGAAGAGAAGCTCAGGACTCTATTTGTGCACAAGGTTCCGGCCGGAGTGGGCGGCGAGGCGGGTCTTCAGAGAATACTCAACGCGGCCGGGAAGCTGCGGCGATGGGACTCGGCCAAGTCGCAACTTTCGGAGAACAAGGACCAGGTATTTGGATTTGCTCAGTACGATGATGCCGACTCGATCGTGACCGCGGTTGCGCTGTTGAAGGATCTCTACGTCCCGAAAGAGAAGCAGGAACCCGGCGAGACGAAGGAGGGTGGTGAGCAAAAAGCAGAGCCTGAGCCAGTCAAGTCAGAAACAGAACCTTCCGAGGAAAACGGGGAGAAGAAGGAGGATGTCGATGATGGCCCCTACAGAGGCATTGAAAAGGTGAAGCTTGCTGTGGTTGTCGACGAGGCTACCATGAAGTATATTGAGCACTACAAGGAAGACAGGGGAGACGACTTTGAGGCCGAAACAAAAAATAGGCTTGCAGCAGCCGAAGGGAAGCTCAAGGAGGTCTTGGACGACATGTTCCTCCCCAAGGAAAAGAATACGAAAGACGGAGATGGCGACGTCACAATGGGCGAGACGGCACAGGGAGACGTTGAGGTCATCAACATACCCTTGGCTCAAGAAGACGAGCTGGCAGAAATTCCAGCTGAGATGAGAGAAATTGTGGCAGCCGAGATCGCCGCATTCCGAGAACGAAGTAACCAAAGAGACCAGGAGCGACTGCGGAAAGAGGAGGAGATGGAGGAGGCGGAGCGTATACGTAGCGGGAGGGCCCTGCGGGCACAACGTGGTATGGAGTCGCCACCGACAGATTCACGTGTCCCCAACGCACCCTCAGGGCCTAGGGGACAAAACGGTACGGCGAGGGGAGGTGCTTCGAATTCTGTAAACTTTGTCAACGGTGGAGCCATCAACGGAGACGGCCAATACTGGCGAGACGATGACACCGATGCTTCAGACGAGGAGCTACACCGGCGGGAAGTCTCGAAACAGAAGTCAGAGGACGACAAAGTGTATCTGGAGGCGGAGCGCAAATGGGCGAACCGTGAAAGGGCACGTCAGGCTGCGTTGGACCGAGAGCAAGAACGCGACCGCGCGGATGTGGAGAACGCGGCGCGGCGCAAGGCTGACCAGCTCGAACGAGATCGTTCGCTCGCCGAGGATGAGGCTAGCGGCAAGCACAAGAGCAGTCATCTTTACTACCGCGACAGGGGTGCCTGGGCAAGGCGCCGGGTGCACGAGCTGGCTGAGGAGAGGGCGCGCGACGACGCAGACCGGAGGGCCGAAGCGGATGAAAAGCGACGCGAGGAGGCCCAGATGGAGCGTGCCAGGGGTATGGCCGACTCTTTCCTAGAGCAGCAGGAGCGCGAGATGGACATACGGCAACCGGAGGAGGCAGCACCGGCTGCAGCGCCGCAGCGTTTCACCATCTCTCTTGGAGCAGCAGCACAAAAGGCCCAGACGACTCGGGCTCCGGCAACACGGCGGACGTTTGCAGATGTCGAGGGCCTGTTGGACGACGAGGAGCAGGAGGGCAAGACGCGCAAGCTGGTGCCCATCAAGTTCGAGCCGCTGTCGGCTGGGCAGACCATGACGGAGGAGGAGGTGCAGAAGGCGGTGCGGGCATTGGCTCAGGAGATCCCGACGGAGAAGGAGGGCCTCTGGGCTTGGGACGTCAAGTGGGACTACATGGAGGAGTCGATCATTCAGGAGAAGCTGCGGCCGTTTGTGGAGAAGAAGGTGGTCGAGTACCTGGGCGTGCAGGAGGAGATTCTCGTCAACGTCGTGGTGGACCACCTGCGCAAGCACAGCAAGCCGCAGGAGCTCGTCGAGGAACTCGAGGGCCCGCTGGACGAGGATGGAGAGGACCTGATCAAGAAGCTCTGGCGAATGGTCATTTTCTTCACAGAAAGCGAGAAGCGCGGATTACCGGCTTAGGGGCCTGGAGACGCGTGACAGCTATTGTCGTTTGATATTGGGCAAACATGGCAGACTAATACCATTGGAGCGACGGTGCTTGATCAATAATCATGCTGAAAAGATCTAGTTTCGGGGCTCAGGTTAACCACAATTATCATGTATGTGTATACTTGTACCCTAGTTAGAAAGGATTATAACGGCTGTTCATCTCACACCACACTGCAACTTAAACAGCTTAACCTAGATTGATACGAACATGACTATGGATCAGAACCAAGACTGCCGTCAACGGGAAGTTCCACAGGAGCGGGTTCAGGGGCACGGTTGCGGTAAGATGAACTGCGGGGATGCAACCCAAACTGCCGAGGCAATCCGGTCCAACAATCCGGGGTGTATGGCTCACGTGATGTGGAGATTGAATGGACTGGTCAAGTTGACATGAACAACAAACATCAAACCACTTGTGCTTTGTCTGCCCGGTACATGATATTCTGAATGGTCTCATAACACGGTCAAGCCTATCATATCCATCAATTGTTCAAACTAGTTAGCACCATGTCGCCTCCTACGTTCACATCACCACCACCCGAGGTCGCAAACACTCTCGTGACGTTTCCATCACCGCACGTCCTGCTTGCCACTCTCAACAGACCAAAACAGCTCAATGCCATTCCTACCGTAAGTTTTTTTTTGTCTTGACACAAGTCTGCAGCAGCGCAGTCACGGATTTTTTTATCTTTCTGTCCCACTTAATACACATCATGGCATTCGGGTCATCTGCTCTGTGCTTGCAAGCTTCGCCAAGGCCCTTTCCGGCGCCTTGATCCCCCCGGCCTCGCTCCGAATAATGGCAATATGCCCGCTAACGCCAGACCTTGACTGCAGTTTCAACATAGAGACATGGAACTCCTCTGGCAGTGGTACGACAGCGAGCCGACGCTCCGGTGCGCAGTACTGACGGGCACGGGGCGGGCTTTTTGCGCGGGCGCGGACCTGCGTCAGTGGAACGACACTCACGCGGCGGCAAAGGACGGCGAGGAGCCGCGCCGGCACGTCCCTATCAGCACGGCCGGGTTCGGCGGCATGGGCAACCGGGTGGGCAAGAAGCCCATCGTGATTGCGTGCAACGGCCTCGCCTTTGGCGGCGGCATGGAGATGGTCATCAACGCCGACATGGTGGTGGCCGGCACGTCGGCAAAGTTTGGCCTGCCCGAGGCGGGCAAGGGCGTCGTGGTCCTCGGGGGCGCGCTGCCCAGGCTCATCAGGACGGTGGGCAAGCAGCGCGCCAGCGAGCTGACCCTCCTCGGCAGGACCGGCTACACGGCCGAGCAGATGCGCGACTGGGGTATTGTCAACTTTGTGGTCGAGGAGGCCAGGGTCCTGGAGGAGGCGCTCAAGGTCGCCGGCGAGGTCGCGGCCAACTCGCCCGACTCCGTTATTGTGAACCGCGAGGGGCTGAGGCTGGGTTGGGAGGGCGTCGGGCCGGAGCTTGGGACCGCGATGCTGGCGCAGGGCATGTTTGGGCGGATCGACGGCGGGGAGAACATGCAGGAGGGGGTCAGGAGCTTTGTGGAGAGGAGAAAGCCGAAGTGGGTCGACAGCAAGTTGTAAGTATAAAAGCCTTGATTGTGGAAAATTAATGTCTCGTGCGAGGATATGACTGTCATGACCAGTTGTTTGTTCCAATTGTTCATTTACTCTATCGAATCACCCTTGCCCACTCCTGCCTGCCCAAGTTTCTTTTCCAACTCTCGTCCCCATGCGTCCGGATTTCTTCAATCGCCAATTCATCCAGCTCGGCCGACCACTCGTCAAAACTGTGCCCATTATCCACCCCAGGACCCTTCCAATCCGCGACTTGTCCACCAACATCAATTTGGCCACCAAATGGCAGGCAAGCACCCAGGTCGATCAAAACTGTCTGCCCCGCAGCATTCGACATGATGTTGGACTGGCTGATGTCTTTGTGCGCGAGCACCATAGCGTGCAGATTGGCGAGTCGCCGCCAGTACACGGTCCATGCAGCCTCTTCGATGGCACGCCGGGAACTCGTCCGCCGTCTGGTGCCAGATGCGATGGAAGAGGTCATGCCGGTAGCGAGGGAGGGCCAAGTGCACGATGCGGTTTGCCCGTCGTCAACACAGCCCAGGTAGTGACCCAGAGCAGGGTGCAGCTGCGGAGCTGCGCAAAATCCTCTCGTGGGTCCTGGCCTCGTCGAGGGGGGCTCTGTGCTGATGGGTCGCCGCTGTCATGGCTTGGGACGCGCGGAGCGTTGAAAAAGACCTCGCGGGCGGTAGAGGATGCGAGATCGAACACGATGAACTCTCCCTCGCCGGGGAATAAGGGTACATATTTCCCCTAAAAATGGCTTGAAGTTGCTTGATGAGGCTGTCGAATCCAGCTGTGTTGGTGTGTTCCCCGATCTTGGGCCATTCTTTGCGGTCTGCCGGTGGTGGCCGCTCAACGCGCCAGCAGTCGTAGCTCTCAAGGGCCACAGTGATGACTGTTCTTGCGCTACTGTCGACTTCTCCCATCTCTATTTCAGGTATGGCTGGGTGGCACGTCATTACCCCAATTGACCGACCTCTAGAAGGGCCCATGGTCCCAGCATGCGCCGACGACACTGAAGGACCTCTCTGCTTCTGTCAAGACTTGTGAGTTATGAGGATGGCATGAGAATTGCACAATGCAACACGCGCCAGATAAATTTTTATGTTCTCACTTTCTTCTCCCGGAACGAACATCAAGAGGCGCGGGGTTTTGCCATATCACTTGGAATCGGGAAAGAATTCTCTTCGCCATGCACCAATGACGAGTGAGTATCCTCTTCACGGATCGATCGGTATTACGATCGGGATATTCTCGGGCCTGCCAGGCGGGAACAAGGGATGCGACGTGGTCGCACTTCTAGCGAGCATTACCCAAATCAGACAAAGAACTCGAATGTCAAGCCTTTATCCACACAACTCTTTTCGGGAGGTGAAAGGATGCTAGACAAACAATGAAAAACATTGACGCCACAGATGAGTTTTATGTCGAGCGAGGATCTATCGCAACGGGTAAGGGCAAATTCTTTTTAATACGAACTAAAGCCGCTGGAAGTCCTATATTCCCATTTTTAACAGTGACGATGTCGGTATCTGCACTACGGAGACGGTAGAGCGAGATCCTTCCATCAGTGGAGACTTTATGGTTCCTGAGTCCAAAGGAGTTTCAGGCAGCCCCGGGACGTCACGGGTAAGTTTAAGTAGAGAGTTGGGCATAAAGTCATGCCTCTACTACAGAGATAAGTACCTTGAATAGGCAAATGTATATGTAAATACGGTGTTGGCAGGTATAAACACGTGTATGGGCACCTGCCACGGCCCTCAGTACACAGGGGCGGTAGACAAACACAATTCTCTGCGAGACAGACTATACAGTCAAGCCCGAAAGCGCTCCCATTTTTCCTCCGCCGAGCAGTTGATGGCGTCCCAGGTGATCGGGGACGATTGCAAGGTCGGTGATGCGACCCGTATCCTGGAGGTCTCCAGAAAGGGATAGGGCGCTGGGCACCCCGTGACGTCGATGATGGAGGAACGATGGTAGCAAGGCCTCTACGAGATGAGTAGAACGCACAAAGAGGCGCTCTATCAAACAAGTTGTGTTGCTGGCCTCCCGGTCCAGACTGTGCCCAGTGTACTCTGGCGGCGTATGTCGAGCATAAAGTATGTAGTGTTAGTCAAAATCGGGCATGGTCACAACTCAATGTCTAAGACAGCCAGCAGGAGCTGTGGTGATGGTGCTGGCAGGGCCTATACGTTCACTAAGGGCGGTGTTAGTCGGTTTTCCGAAAATAAAAGTATACGTTAATATCGCGCTGCGGAGGCTACATCAAAAGACAAGGTGGTGGGGACAAGGTAGCAGCTTCAAGCAATTAAAAAACAATGTCTAATATTTTTCAAATGTGGGACTTACCGTGTGCATACAATCTTCAGAATATTTGATCCCTAGGCAGTGGGCTAGACTTCAAAGGCAGGCTCGTCTGATCGGGTGAGACATGAATTGCCAAAGGCTTACAAGTAGGACCATCAATGCGGCAAAGCCTTGTGAACGGTCGGCTTCTGGAGTCGCCCAATCTCAGCGTCTATCTCCTCATTGAGCAGATAGAATCCCCGGCAGAGATCTTCGTCCCACCGGCCATACAGCCGCAGCAGGATGAACTCGGCCGCATAGTACAGTTCCTGAAGCCACTCGCTGCAGTAGCCCAGCTCGAGAAGATGAGCGCGCTCGCGGGCGAGCAAGGTACGGATGCTGAGCAGGCTGTGATTGGCGAAGTCTTCTTGATCAGACTCGCCAGACGCGTAATCTGACAGATCTGTCACCATGGATGATTTATCCGTGTTATCGTCGTCGACATCACCGTCAAGCCACGACGACGACGACGAGTCGTCATCGATAGCATCCCCTTCCTCCTCGTCGTCGTCTTTGTCGCTCTCGCCGACAAAGTACATGCTAGTGGCGCTCTGGTATATGTGGCCACCCAGGCACTTTTCGACCGTGAGGACAATGGAAGGGTCGAGAACGGCAAGAGGCGGCGTTATTGGTGTGGCCATGGTGGTCACGTCGTTGCGCAGCCACGAGGGGACGATGCCGACGATTTTATCGGGCGAGGGTGAGGTCTGCCCTTGAGACGTTTCATCAAAATCATCAAGATGAAACGACTCCACCGAGCATGATGTAGAGGGGGAGAGTAGTACAGAGAATTCGTCCTCGTGGTCGGCGCAGAACATGGATGTCGTGAGGCTCTTGGGGCAGTTCTGGCTCCAGTGGAAGGGGCAGACGCAAAGGACGCAGTCTGCTGGATGACAGCCTCTGAAGCAGAAGCACTTCGGCAATGGCTCCGTGGGAACAGAGTCAGAGGCCATGGTGAATTTGTAAGACATACCTGGGTTTGTAGTTGCTATTTGAAGATGGGCCTTTCAGGAAAACTTTCTGTTTGGATCCTGGTGAAGCAAAGGCAGTGAGTGCTTGCGAGGAAATTCGATTCTGGTGTGTTCTGTTCTAGGTGTATTGGGAACAGTCCGGCTAAATCCCAATTCTGATGATGGCAAGTGAGTACAACTAACTCCAAAGGCCAGTTCATGTTTGCTTTGCAGAATAATCGTGTTCTTTATATAGGATCCTTGATGCATTGATCCAAGCAATGGAGACCAGCTTCTTTGTTATGACAATGACAAAGCTTTCACAGGCTCTTTATGGCCTGATGAGGCAATTTGGAATGGGTTTAATAAAGGTACAATGTCCTATGTTACAAAGAAGACCAAGACAACAAGCAATGTTTCTTGGCGAAGCATCTCTGTAAGTCATGAATGTCAATAATTATTCACTGGAGTGGAAAAGAATCGTAGCGATGGCTTCTATATTCATTAAACACCAACAGAACAATCTCCACCTCATTCGGTCCTACCAGGATCCTGTTTTCTCTGGACAGCCAGCACCCGACTCGACACATTACAAAACAATAAATGCTAATGCTAAAAAAAGCCCGACCGGTAATCCAGGTCGTCAATTCTTGTCAACGCCATTCTCAACATGACGTGCCGATTCTGCATCCTGGTTGACAACCTTTTCGCTAAGCATAGGGCCCGCATCGCCCTTGGAATTCTCCATGGCGGTTAGCTGGCCCATTTTGCTGGTGGACACCCACTCTACAACCACAAGACAATGGTTAGTACAGGTTACAATGACTTTTTATCCGCATTCTTTGTGTACTTGTTCATTCAGACAAACGAAACAAAAAAAAAGAGAAACAACTTACTGGCTGATCTCCATGCCGAAACACCCTCTGCAGACAGCTCATCGACCTCCTCAAGAGAGCGACTGGTGAGCTCATGGTAGCAAAAGTACGCCCAGACCAGGAGGCAAACGCTCGTGGCGGCGTAGATGAATGCGACCTTGGCGGCCAGGGCGGCATAAGGCGTCGAAAGGAGATATGGAAGCGAGAAACGTAGCTGCAAAGTTGGCAACGTCGGACACCATCCAGTAGACCATGGAGGTCTTGTCACGGAGGCTGATGTGCGAGATCTCCGAGGGCACGATCTGCATGATCGAGCCAAAGGAGGCAATGTAGGTGTACGTAAACAGGATGTAAACGGCGACGATGCCCCTCTTGAGCCCGTCGGACGCCGGCTGGATGGCGCCGAGCACGCCCATCATGAGCAGCGACGAGGCGGACAGGGAGTCCATGCCGAGAAAGGTCTTGCGTCGCCCAAGGCGCTCGATGCAGGTCATGACGGTGATGGGGCCCAGGAGCAGGACGGCTCGCTTGATCATGGTGGCTGTGAAGGAATCCATCTATTTGCTCTGGGTTAGCAACAAAGAACCAGGTAGTAGTAACAAAGGGTCTTGAAGGGGCTATGTAGAAGACGTACGATGTTGAACTGCGCCAAGAACACCGTGCTATAGCTAACAGTAGAGAATTTTGACAGTTGTCAAACATTCTCGCGCATGTCTTGGTGGATTAATATGCCTCACTTGGCAGCAAACGACATTTCCGTCAGCATGCTAGAGCAGGCAGCCACGACGGCCGTAATCGTCCGCTTCTTGTTCGTACCCTTGAACATGTCGCTCCATCTGCCCTGCTCAGCCGAGCCTTCGAGAGCCTGGCGCTGTTGAGGTACCACAGCGCGTTTTTGGCCTCTTCCGACTTGCCGTTCCCCACCAGCCAGCGGGGGGAATCGGGAAGGAAGACGGACAACAGGAGTGCCAATGCCGGGAAGGCGAAGATGATGGCGAACGGCACCCTCCAGGAACTGCGGTCCGGGTACTTGCTGGTGAAGTTGGTGATGATGGACGAGACGAAGTTTGCAAAAATGTCTACATCGGGATTGCTGTGGTAAGTAAATCTGCTCATTTATGGTGTACTTGACGTATTAGGCTCGGCCATGTACATGGGAACCAGGGCGGCCTGAATAGTGTCTTGTTAGTCAGGTAGTCGCTTTTGTGTACTCGTCGCTAAATAACATAGTCCAACATACCTCCATTCCAATATGGGTTCTGAAGTATCATTCGCCGGCCAGGATCTGTCCATAAGACGTGGAGGTGTAGGAAATTGCAACGCCGGAAATGCAGATCGAGTTCATGAGCAAAAAGACAATCCTGTGCCCAAAGCGCTCGCTGAGCTGCGAGGTAATGACGACACCAACGGCATAAGTGATGAGTGGTATGGACTTGAGGTAGGCCAGCTGACTGGGGGTGAGGGGGTGAGGACTGATTTCCCTGTCGCCAGGTTATGCTCTCCAAACATCTCGATGAACTGCGAAAAATGACAAAAAGACTTTCGTTGGTACAAATAATTGCACCAGTCATCAGGACGAGTGGCAGCCTACTCGGCATGGCCTGAGTGGTGTTGAAGACACCACCCTCGAACCCATAGGAAAACACGCTGATGCCCAGGGCAAGCGCCGCCAGGAGCATATTCGAGCTGAGATGGCTCATGAGCATCACATTGCGAACCTTCATGAAACGAAACATTTTGGCGGTGTTTTCAAGAGGACGACCGGTGGAACCGCCTGTTGGAAGTCGACGGTTGACGTACCGTTCGCCTCCCTCTCTAGACGGTCGTGAAGGTACACCGGAGAAGCGTGGTACTGGCGGAATTTAAAGAGAAAAATCTACAAAATTTGGGAAGCATCATCAAGAAACTATACGGACACGCCCCTTGGACTGCCCTGTAGCTCGAAGGTTAAGCCCATTTGCGGGGCCCGGAATAGCTGCATTGACGAAGTTACAATTCTTCGCTCGAAGAGTCCAGCTTCGGGGGATGGACCCGAACGTTGGTTATTGCTATCACCATCTGTACCAGAAGCAACACGAGGATTTTATGACTTCGCTGGGCTGAGAAATACCAAGTGAGAAGTGGATACCTAGCGGTGGAAAAGGAGCCCTGCTTGCCCAGACGTGTGATAAGGCACATACAATTAGCTGTAAATCGGTCGGGATGGAGCTTGAGAAACTTGTGACTATTGCAACCATCTAGATGGAGACCAGAATAGTCTAGAACTAGATAGTTGACAGAAAGCAAATCAGCCCGACTAAATGGCATCGGATGACTACCGCATAAATGATATGGACATGCAATCGTAAAGAGATTTCCTGTGCGTGCCAGATTACTCTCCAACCTGCGCCGAGGACACAAGGACCAGCTTGTCGGTAGAACTTGTTCCCATTTATCAAGTGGTTTGGGCAAACAATGAACCGAATTTTGTTCACGAACAAATGTGCTAGGTAGGAGAAGCCAGCAAGAACTGGAAGTCAGATCTAATGCTTAGGTAGGTAATTTTGGATACTTTTGGTTCAGGGAGACACGGGGCGCAGCGCAGAATATTGGCTTTCAGTACCTGACTAGAGCCTCGAATCAGCGACTAACAGGACCCTTCACAGGCGTGGCAGTGTCAGGGGATCGCTGCGCTGGGAGCTGTCATCCCCTAGGCCTTGCTAGCACTAAGCAATAGAAACATAAGCACCCCACTTTCCTGACCCGAGGTCCCATAAAGCTTACTCTGATATGAGGCATGAAATAGGCAGCTCATTTTTAAACAAATATGAGCCAAAGTAGCCATTGTTCGCTGATTTGACAATGGCAGAAGATGAATTCGATGATTTTGCAGCTCTTTCTTTCTGATCCTGAAAGGAAACAGGTGAATGACGGCCTTTGCACAATAATCTGGGATTCGGCACTGTAGCCTTGCCACTGTTGCCAGTTCAGTTGACATATTCGTCATAGCCGAGCATTATACTCAGCCCAAAACAAATAAAATAAAACACAAGAAACATGTTACTGTCCAGCTATCTGAATCTAGGAATCATTTTCCTCACCACTACCAATGTCCTCGCCATTACTCATCCATATCATCTCGACACGAGGCAGCCAGACCAGCAACAAACTTCCACGCCCGCTCTTCAAAGGAGAAACTTTGGAATGCTGCACTGGAAGCGACAAACGCCCGCCATGGACCCGGGGGAAGGTCCCGAGGATACTTCAGCAGACGAAGACGGGCCTGTGACCCAAAGGACGGGCAGTAGCTTTT